>NC_068425.1:10436567-10579067 GCF_023373465.1 Oncorhynchus keta | reverse complement strand
CAGATAAAGGAAGAATGGATCAAACAGGACTACTGCATCATTCTCTAAAGAAGAGATGGGAGAGAATGGATGTAAATTGTCCAGCCTACATGCCCACATACACAACAAGCAAACTATGCTCAAAACCCTGTAAACCCTCTTGTGAAGAACAGCACAAACCTCCTCATATCTCCTCAGATAATAAGATATAAAAGATCAAGTATGAATACATCAGTTTAATTGGGATTATAATCAAATAATTATAAACTCATACTACCGTCATCTGGTTGAAAATGAATATCAGTTTCAACCGCTAGGGGGCTTTCAAGCACAGGTCGCTGATTTTGAAACTTTGTTTACAGTGGGTTGCTTGTAACTATCAATGAACATACATGCCAGCTGAAAACCAAACAAAGATGTAAACAACAATGTTTACAAACACTTTTCTCTGCATTGTTATAACAATTTATTGTTTTTGGCAATATGTTTTATATCAATAACTTGTTCTATTTCTTGTGTCTTTTATTTTTATTCATACATTTGTTTAGTTTATAAATAAATGTACTCATTCATTTATTTATGTTTTTTTTTTTGGGGGGGGGGGGGATATTGTCGAATAGACTTCAAAAGATTAGCAGGCAATTTGAATGTCTTGAATCACACAGACGCTTGCTACCATTATAGCGACTGACACATCTGTGCCATTGACATGTGGAGAATAGGCCAACGGCGTATTCTTAAATATAATGCACATCCATACTCTAGTCTATATATTATGTCGTACAGTTACGTTTCTATAAAGTAGCCTAAACGTGTATGTCAGAGCCTCTCTGAATCATAATCAGCATTGCATTTTGCAAGAATGAGGAAAAGCATTCTAATTGGTGGTCCACTGGTTTGAGAGCAGGCTACTAATACTACTAATACTACTGCAGAGGTGGAACAGGCAGAGAAAGTCGAGCAGTCAGTCCTAACCCGTCTCTCCAACATGGGAACTTTTTTTGACCGACTATGGATATTTTCTGGTTTATTATTAGCTTCTTCTGAAGTTCTTGGTAAGTATTTTCTTTGTCATCCTATAATTTTTATGTAAAAAAAAATCTTCTGTCATTATATAAGACGTGTTCTATTCTAGGGTGGGTATGCCGGCTGAATATTCTATTTTGTTATATCGTATGTTTTTAATAAGTAATACGTTTTAAGTTCCAGGAAAACTCACAAAACTATAGTTTTTGACGATTTTATTTGTTAAAACAATAAACTGTATGGCACTGTTTTGCGCTACTGGAATGGAACATTGGGCATGTTGAGTCCTTAAAAGGGAGCGCTAATTCGCGAAACGTTGTGCCAGAGTGCGCTCATATTTGTACAGGCCACACCTTTGCATTTCACATAGTATTTGTTTTGGCCTCATGTTTTTATAGTAACAGTGCTATATAGACAAGCAATCACTTCAACATGCACAATAGCGAATAGCCTAATCATAATAATTATAATTATAATAATGATTATAAAAGAAATCTAACACATAATTAAACCTCAATACGTCTAATAGACAAAGCGTACACATCTCATTGCATTTAATTTTTTTTAATGAAATAGCATTTTCAATTGATATGACTGCAATCAGGTTTTAACTATCTGTTGCAAGACATAATGTGTCACATCCGCGACTTATTGAGCAGCGTCAACATGACACGTTTTAGCGTCATACTTTGATGGAAATTCCTGCAGTGTGTGCCTCTTCCTCTACCATCGAATTGCCTGCATAACAGCTGTTTTACAGAACAATGTGCGTGACAGGACAGGCTTGGGTAGGAAGCAGTATGTTGTAACAGGGGAGGAGAGAAGTAGAGCCCGGGCCAGAGAGGAAGCAGAGGAGGAGGGACCCGCCGAGAGAGAAAAGAGAGTGTGTGGTAGGGAAACGGAACCGTCTGTGGCCCAACTAACGACTAAAGTAGTGAGAAAAGAAGAAGAATTGTAGTTTAAATGCAGAGTCAGTGTGGAGAAACTGTCATGAGAGACAATTACTTGGCAAGACTGCAAGTGGAATAACATTGTCAAAAACACTCAAAGCTAATAAAGAATCAATCTAAAAGTGTCCATACAGCAAATAGGCTATATGATTCCTTTCAAGTGTCCATACAGCAAATAGGCTATATGATTCCTTTCAAGTGTCCATACAGCAAATAGGCTATATGATTCCTTTCAAGTGTCCATACAGCAAATAGGCTATATGATTCCTTTCAAGTGTCCATACAGCAAATAGGCTATATGATTCCTTTCAAGTGTCCATACAGCAAATAGGCTATATGATTCCTTTCAAGTGTCCATCCATACAGCAAATAGGCTATATGATTCCTTTCAAGTGTCCATACAGCAAATAGGCTATATGATTCCTTTCAAGTGTCCATACAGCAAATAGGCTATATGATTCCTTTCAAGTGTCCATACAGCAAATAGGCTATATGATTCCTTTCAAGTGTCCATACAGCAAATAGGCTATATGATTCCTTTCAAGTGTCCATACAGCAAATAGGCTATATGATTCCTTTCAAGTGTCCATACAGCAAATAGGCTATATGATTCCTTTCAAGTGTCCATACAGCAAATAGGCTATATGATTCCTTTCAAGTGTCCATACAGCAAATAGGCTATATGATTCCTTTCAAGTGTCCATACAGCAAATAGGCTATATGATTCCTTTCAAGTGTCCATACAGCAAATAGGCTATATGATTCCTTTCAAGTGTCCATACAGCAAATAGGCTATATGATTCCTTTCAAGTGTCCATACAGCAAATAGGCTATATGATTCCTTTCAAGTGTCCATACAGCAAA
Organism: Oncorhynchus keta; assembly: GCF_023373465.1. Classification (NCBI taxonomy): domain Eukaryota; kingdom Metazoa; phylum Chordata; class Actinopteri; order Salmoniformes; family Salmonidae; genus Oncorhynchus; species Oncorhynchus keta. The sequence continues at coordinate 10,576,248 of NC_068425.1, read as the reverse complement.
TAGGCTATATGATTCCTTTCAAGTGTCCATACAGCAAATAGGCTATATGATTCCTTTCAAGTGTCCATACAGCAAATAGGCTATATGATTCATTTCAAGTGTCCATACAGCAAATAGGCTATATGATTCATTTCAAGTGTCCATATATGGCTTATTTGATTCCCACTGCTGGACCCCCTACCTATTCACCCATGTTTATGTTGGTGTGTACTTCAGGCTCAAACATCTGCACATCTCGAGGGGTGAGCACCTGCAGACAGTGTTTGGCTATCCACCCTAGCTGTGCTTGGTGCTTTAAGGAAGTGAGTATATCCTCTGGGGGGACTATGTACAAAAAAGTGCTGTCATTTCTAAACGGTTCATTCTATATGGGTGAACATAACCTCAAATTAAAGCACTTTAACATCATAGTCATTGCATAATTTCAAGTCCATAGTTCTGGAGTACAGAGCCAAAACGGCGTAAAAATGTGTCACTGTCCAAATACTGTATTCATCCACTGAGCCCCCCTTCCATTGTATTGCATTTAGATGTTCTTTTTAAATCGATCACTGTCCCTTTACTGGTTGTCTCATTGGGAAGTGTTGCTCTTACCAGTGTGTGTTGTTGTTTTCCTGGGTTCAGGAGTTTGGCCAAGGGGGCTCCAGTGTGTCCCGTTGTGATCTGAAGCAGAACCTGTTGGATGGGGGTTGTACGAAGGAGGAGCTAGAGTTCCCCTTCAGTACCCTCAGCGTGCAGAAAGACACGCCCCTCAGTGACAAGGCGTCGGGGGCGGCTGACGACGTCACCCAGATCAGACCCCAGAAACTCCGCCTCACTCTGAGACCAGGTACTCTTAACACAGGCTTACATGCAACCACCCACATACTGTACACCAGGTTCACCACTTGTCTAAAGTACATTGAACAGAGGAATTGTTATATACTCTCGCTCTCGCTCTCTCCTCAGATGATGCCAGGCGTTTCACAGTGACAGTGAAGCAGGTGGAGGACTACCCAGTTGACCTGTACTATCTGATGGACCTCTCCTACTCCATGAAGGACGACTTGGCCCGCCTGCGCTCCCTGGGCAACCAGCTGGCTGCAGCCATGGGCCGCACCACCAGCAACCTGCGTATGGGCTTTGGGGCCTTTGTGGACAAGCCCCTGTCCCCATATATGTACACCTACCCTGAGGAAGCTGTCAGTAACCCTTGCCATGGGTGAGTGGGGGGGTGGAGTGGACAGAGAGGTGGAGGAGGAGGGAGGGAGAAGAGGATGAGCTTTTGCAGAGGGGAAGATTTGATAAGGTTGATATTCTGTGTTGAAGCTCAAATTCCCTGAGGATTTGGCTTTGTTAATAGCTGTCAAATTGCGTCTAACAGCAATGTATTTCTTTCTCCACCTTTTTGTCAATTTGCCTGTTTTCGGTATGGCACGGGGTGTGATGTGTAGGATCCAGACGCGGTGCCTGCCTCAGTTTGGCTACAAGCACGTGCTGTCTCTGACCAAGCAGGTGGAGCGCTTCACCGAGGAGGTGGCGAAGCAGCAGGTGTCTCGTAACAGAGACTCTCCAGAGGGAGGCTTCGACGCGGTCATACAGGCAGTGGTGTGCAAGGTGATACACACACACACACACGCATGTAAGCACACACCTAGAGACATACAGGCACACACACACACACACACACACACACACACACACACACACACACACACACACACACACGCATGTACACACACACCTAGAGACATACAGGCACACACACACACACACACACACACACACACACACACACACACACACACACACACACACACACAATCAGTGGTTTAGAAACAGCACACAAACTTGAATACATACCGTTTCTCCCCTCTCCTCTTCTTTCCCTCTTCTCTCCCTCCGTCTGTCACTAGGACAAGATAGGCTGGCGTGGGGATGCCTCCCACCTGTTGGTGTTCACTACCGACGCTACGACACACATAGCCCTGGACGGCCGGCTGGCTGGTCTAGTGCAGCCCAACGATGGACAGTGTCACATCGACAGAGACAACAACTATGACAAGTCGTCAACCCTGGTGAGTGGTGTGTGTCAGGGAGTCTGTGTCAGAGTTCTATTCGTCTGTTATCACAAGAGAAACGTAATGATAACGACGGTCTTCTCCTTCAGGACTACCCCTCTCTGGCTCTGATCACAGAGAAGATGTCTGAGAACAACATCAACCTCATTTTCGCTGTGACCAACAATGTGGTGCCCCTCTACCAGGTGAGTACACCTGACTGTTATCAGGGTCACCGTGGTTGCTAGGTGTAGAGGGATATGGTACCTTACCTCTTATGTCCCCTTGGACCCTCTTTCCTCAGAACTACAGCCAGCTCATTCCTGGCACCACAGTTGGAACACTGTCGGATGACTCTGGGAATGTGATACAACTCATCCTGGATGCTTACGAGGTAAGAGACAGCCGTATATATGAGAGTTGGGTTTTGATTTGTATCATGCCCAGTCATGCCTACTTTAGCATTAACATGAGTTGGTAACACCTAGGGAGAATTGTCTTGCACTGAGAAACAGCTGCGCCGAAGGCACTCTATCCAGTCATAGCAGCAGAATCAACATACAGCCCGGCCATTTACAGACAACAGGACTATCCATTAACATACAGCCCGGCCACTTACAGACAACAGGACTATCCATTAACATACAGCCCCGCCATTTACAGACAACAGGACTATCCATTAACATACAGCCCCGCCATTTACAGACAACAGGACTAGCCATTAACATGCAGCGCCTCGGACATGTTTACCCATGGCACAACAGAACATAGACATCGTAGCCAATGTTAATGTTGAAAGAACAGGAGCTAACGTTAACATCATGAACACAACGGTCATAGAAAAAAACACTGATCCTCTAGAAAGCAGGAACTGCTTTGAGCTCGTCATGCTGTGTCATGCGGTTGCGAAGTCATTCGTCTCGTATATTGGCTGTTTGAGATATTTCAAAGAGAACGCACAACATTAGCAAACATACAGCTCCCACTTCAAACTCTCATTGCTTCTAGCATTTCTTAATGAGGATGTAGAAAAGCGAGGCTAAAGGAGTGAGTTCAGCTCCCCTTTATTTCTCAAACAGTCTATTTGACTTCCCACGAGCCAATGTGTGACAGATAGAACACTGTATATACCCACTGTATCCATTTCCACAGAGACTAAGAGTAGAGGTTTTCTGAATCGTTTATGTTTCTGATTGAGTTCATTCTGTCCTCTGACCTCTGCCCATTGACCCTTGACCTGTGGAGTAGAGGATCCGTTCCAAGGTGGAGCTGGAGTTGCTGGGTGTTCCAGAGGAGCTGGCTCTGTCCTTCAATGCCACCTGCCTCAACGGAGAGCTCATCCAGGGACTCAAGTCCTGCTCCGGACTTAAGATCGGAGACACAGTCAGTACCTGTACCACTCACCATCTGGATGATAAATGGTGGCCTAGTGTCAGATCTTAGGTATAGGAATTAATGCTCTGTTCTTACTGCACAGTTCAAATGTAACCTGCTGTATCACACACACCTTTCCCCCCAGGTGTCGTTCAGTGTGGAGGCCAGGTTACACGGCTGCCCTAAGGAGAAGAACCGTACCTTCACCATTAAACCTGTGGGCTTCAAGGACGCCCTGGAGGTTACGGTCCACTTCGCCTGCGGGTGTGACTGTGAGGCCACAGCCCAGCCCGAGAGCCCTCTCTGTAACCAGGGAAATGGGACCTACGAGTGTGGTGTGTGCCAGTGTCACCCGGGGCGCCTGGGAGACCGCTGTGAGTGTGCCGACGGGGACTACAGGCCTTCAGACCAGGGCAACTGCAGCCCCAAAGCTGAAGACGCCATCTGCAGTGGGAGGGGCAACTGTGTGTGTGGCCAGTGCTCCTGCCACACTAGTGGCTTTGGAAAGGTGTGGGGCAAGTACTGCGAGTGTGACGACTTCAACTGCCTGCGCTTCAAAGGAGAGATCTGCTCAGGTGAGTGGATAGATACACTGTTGTGTCTGTCAAGGAGAAGCCATGTTGGTTTCTTTTACGACATGTTCTTTTCTGCTTTACTCAGCAACACAAGTCGACAAGTTGTTTTTGTAACATTTATTCTCTCTGTTTGGTTTAGGGTTAGGGGTTTTGGCAGGCTTATGGTTTTAGCAGGAAAAAGGAGATGTCCATTTCCTTAGAACATGTCCACAATGCCTCAGTTGACCTTTACCCAGACCTCTCTCTCTCTCTCTACTGTTAAGGAAGGGACCCTTTTTTCAATGTTCGCCTAAAATGACATACCCCAATCTAACTGCCTGTAGCTCAGGACATGCATGTTCTTGATACCATTTGAAAGGAAACACTTTGAAGTTTGTGGAAATGTGAACTTAATGTCGGAGAATATAAACATTAGATCTGGTAAAGGATAACACAAACCAAAAAAAAAACGATGCGTTTTCTATTTTCTTGTTTGTTCCATCAAATCCACAAGAAGTTATTCAGATGATTAAAATCAAAACCACGTCTTCTTCCATGATCATTTTAGCGGCGTAAACAAGCTCATGGAGCTCACTGATTCCATCAATCTTCTAACCACTCTTGGGAATGAAGTATGAGATGTCATCCCTGATCATCTCTCCCTACTGCACGCCTGCACAGCGCACACGTTGCTCAATCAAAGTAACAACATTTTAATAGGTCCCGTCATTGGATAATTCAATGTGGCTGCATAGCAGATGAGTCACCGTGCTGTTGCTACATTTATATGTGTGTTGGCTATAACTCTGTGCTTTAACCACAACCGCTCCCTTAGGGATGGACTGAGCTTTATTAGACAACCAGGACTTTGCTTATGGTAACAGAGGTTAAGGTCCGATCGCCAGTCGCTGTTGTACTCACTGAAAGAATGACAGGCACTGGATACCCGTAGAGAAGTTATGTCTGTAACTTTTGATGTTTCCGGGGGAAAGAGCTACGCAGTCTGTCATAGTCTTTTTTTTAAACTGAAAATACACTGTTTGAGTCCCTCTAGAAGACATCCTTTGTCGTGAAATAGATGGTTCCCATTAGTTCCCAGTGTGGCCCTGAGTCTGTCGTTCTAGGAATGAGGATGTTCCCATGGTCAACCGCTTCAATTGTTTTCACGTTGTCCAGACTTTTCCTCATCCCTCTCTCTCCTCATAGCATGCCTCCACATGGATTTAGACGGGAAGGCAGGGGGGTGGGGTCTGAGTCGCGTGAGACAGCATCTCTTAACCCAAACAGTCTGGCCCTTTGGGAAGGCATCATAGAAAGGGCCCCTGGGCTGAAAAAGAGTGCTATCATGTGCACCGGAATTGTATTTATTTATTCAACGTACGTAAAGCTGCAATAGGATTGTGAGTTTGCTCAACAAAACAGCATTAAAGTTGATACAATGTACAATTGTAAGGCAACCAACTGCAATAGGATTGTGCATTTGCTCAATATTTGGGCATATTGCTGAACCAACATACGTTCTATTCTACTTTATTTGTATATTTCCCAGTGTAAAATGAAACTCTTCATGACAGTATATTACATACAGTGCCAGTCACAAGTTTGGACACACCTACTCATTCAAGGGTTTTTCTAGATTTTTTACCATTTTCTACATTGTAGAATAATAGTGAAGACATCAAAACTATGAAATAACACATGGAATTATATAGTAACCAAAAAAGTGTTAAACAAATCAAAATATAATTTATATTTGAGATTCTTCAAAGAAGTCTCCATTTTCCTTGATGACAGCTTTGCACAATCTTGACATTCTCTCAACCAGCTTCACCTGGAATGCTTTTCCAACATTCTTGAAGGAGTTCCCACATATGCTGAGCACTTGTTGGCTGCTTTTCCTTCACTCTGCCATCCAAATCATCCCAAACCATCTCAGTTGGGTTGAGGTCGGGTGATTGTGGAGTCCAGGTCATCTGGTGCAGCACTCCATCACTCTCCTTCTTGGTCAAATAGACCTTACACATCCTGGAGGTGTGTTGGGTCCTTGTCCTGTTGAAAAACAAATGATAGTTCCACTAAGCTCAAACCAGATGGGATGAGGTATCACCGCAGAATACTGTGGTAGCCAGGCTGGTTAAGTGTGCTTTGAATTCTAAATAAATCACAGTGTCACCAGCAAAGCACCCCCCACACCATCACATCCTCCTCCATGCTTCACGGTGTGGAGATAATCCATTCGCCTACTCTGCGTCTCACAAAGAGAAGGCGGTTGGAATAAAAAATCTCACATTTTGACTCATCAGACCAAAGGACAGATTTCTACCAGTCTAATGTCCATTGCTCGTGTTTATTGGCCCAAGCAAGTCTCTTCTTCTTATTGATGTCCTTTACTAGTAGTTTCTTTGCAGCAATTCGACCATGAAGGTCTGATTCACGCAGTCTCTTCTGAACAGTTGATGTTGAGATGTGTCTGTTACTTGAGCTCTGTGAAGCATTGATTTGGACAGCAATTTCTGAGGCTGGTAACACTAATGAACTTACCCTCTGCAGCAGAGGTAACTTTGGGTCTTCCTTTCCTGTGGCTGTCCTCATGACAATCCTAAAACAACCAGTTTCATCATAGCGCTTGATAGGTTTTACGACTTGAAGAAACTTTCAAAGTTCTTGAAATGTTCCGTATTGACTGACCTTCATGTCCTAAAGTAATGATGGACTGTCATTTCTCTTTGCTTATTTGAGCTGTTCTTGCCATAATATGGACTCCAAACTGTTTTTTTAAACACCTTTTTTCTCCGCAATTTCATAGTATCCAGTTGTTAGTAGTTACTGTCTTGTCTCATCGCTACAACTCCCGTACGGGCTCGGGAGAGACGAAGGTCGAGAGCTATGCGTCCTCCAAAACACACCCCAACAAAGCCGCACTGCTTCTTAACACAGCGCGCATCCAACCCGGAAGCCAGCCGCACCAATGTGTCGGAGGAAGCACCGTACACCTAGCGACCTGGTGAGCGTGCACTGCACCCGGCCCGCCACAGGAGTCGCTTGTGCGCGATGAGACAAGGATATCCCTACCGGCCAAACCCTCCCTAACCCGGACGACGCTAGGCCAATTGTGCATCGCCCCATGGACCTCCCGGTCGCGGCCAGCTGCGACAGAGCCATCCGGGAGGCCCTGTGTCCAAAATTTTAGTGGTACTGTATATCATCAGGCCTTTCTTTTGGGGGCAGTGGTCTGAAACTGCTGGTTTACAGGCCACATCAAGCCTGCAAGTCACATTATGATGTGTAATTCCTTTTGGAATCCACCCAGAGTGAGGATATCCAACAATTAGAACTTTTAATCACCCACAACCTGCATTGAGAATGACTGACAGGGTAGGCGAAATAAGTTATTGAAACTACCTAAATCATAAACTGCAACAGCCACCACGGTAACTGGTGTAAAAAGTCCAACTACTAACAGATTGGATTCGTTTTGGATTTTTTTATTTTTTATTTATGTTTGTGTAGCATAAGATTAATCAACTAATCAATGTACATGCAAAAACACAGGTATTGAAACAAACAATTCTGAAAATCAACCAGCATGCTGGGAAATATGATAATGATGGGTGTAGTTTTGAGCAAACATATTTGTAATTTTACTCCAAAGGCCAACATGACTTATATATACATTCAGCTCAATGTGAGCAAAGTCTGTTGAATGAAAAAAACGTCACACATTAGCTACATTTATTTTCCTTCAATTCACAGATTAATGCCGATTAAGCAATTGGTTCAATTGGCTTTTTTACAGTGTGTGCTATGTGTGAAATGCTATGTATGGTGGTGAGGGTGAAGTCAGGACTTGGGAATGTGACATATTTGGTTAAAACAGTCATTTATGTCTTAACTCAGCATTAGCTATGGTTTTGTCAGTGGAAAAGATGTTATTTGTGGGATTGTGGTTTTAGTCATTGAGCTCTACTCTTTTATGAAGCGTCTAGGGTTGGAATGATTGACACAGAAATGCAACCGTCCAGAACTCCATATTTAGTGAGTAGAGCCGGTGGAGCACGCTGAAGGAGACTCAACTTTGTCAGCCTGTGTCTCTGGAGTGTGGTCGGCATGATGTCATTACTGTGTGAACAACAGTAAAGTATCAGAGTCCCTGGGCTCCAGCTCAATCTGGGTCTCCCCCAAGGCCCACCCCGTCCTCCTAACCCCAGGCCCTCCCACATCCCCCTGTTGGTGTGTATTTCTCCCTCTGCTCTGGAGCTAGGGCAGTGGAGCAGGAGTCAGCAAGCCCATCCACAGGGCACACAAACAGGCAAGAGAGAACATGAAAGTTAGCATTCCTCTGGCATGCTACCCTCTCTCTTTCTATCCTTATCTCCTCCTCCTCTATCTCCCTCTTTTAAAGTTCACATCCATCACCAATGCTCCCACTCATCTCCTCTCTTTTTGTATTATTCTCTCATTGTTGTGTTTACAGTTCTCTCTCTCTCTCTATGTCTATGACTCCCTCCACCTCTTCGCTCTCATTCTCTCTGTCCTCCTTCCTGGACTCCATGTTTATGTGTCTCTGTAGTTCATGTTTACGACTTGATAAATTGGAGGATTAGAGTGCTGTCTCAGACTGAGGCAGATTATTTAGAAATGCATGCCAAATGGCACCCTGTTCCCTATATAGTGCACTACTTTTGACCAGGACCCATAGGCCTCAAATCAAAAGTAGTGCACTGTGTAGGGAATAGGGTGCCATTTGGAATGCACTCCCTGGAAACTCCTAATTTCTCTGACTCGACCATACAACAAGTACAGTAGAGAGAACAAGGCACAAGCATGAACTCAGTGTACGGATGAGGTAAAGTATAAGGAGCATTTGCCAAACACAAGAACGTTATTAAGAGAGGAAAACCAGGACTTTCTTTACTATGTACTGATTGTGTCAACAGCATTCAATTGAGTTCATGCTCTGTTTGTGGGATACATACTGTAAAACATTAACCAGCTCAACTCAGACAGCTTATGTGCCTGAAAGAAAGTAAATCAACCTTTTATAACTATAGCTGCCTCTTTCATGACAGACAGAGAGACAGACAGACAGACAGACAGACAGACAGACAGACAGACAGACAGACAGACAGACAGACAGACAGACAGACAGACAGACAGACAGACAGGACACACACACTTATCTCATAGTGATGACAGAGTCAGATAGGGCGTGGGAACTGGGGAATTCAGCTGAAGGAGGTGGTTTCACCTAAAAACAACTATTCCGATGTCTCTGATTGCCTGTTTATACAGTTTACAGACCTCTGTTTAGTTTCCATCGGTCACTCTAACCCAGCTGAGCTCTGAGACAGTGACTCAGTTTGTCTCTGCTCTTCGTCATTCATTGCCCAGCCCTGTTGCATTAACCTTCATCCTGTGAGAAACAGCCAGTTGCTCTAGTATGCCTGTCCGAGGGCAATCAAACAATCATTTCTCAACTTTGCTGGCTGGGCTGAGAAATATTGTGGAGGCTTCAGGGAGTGGTCATTACAGCCAGGGATTGTCCCAGTTTTGGGAGGGGAAGAGTGGGATGGATTACCAGTTTGCTTCCTGCCATTGTCTGCCTGGTCATGAATTGATGACTTCATGTCTTGGAAATTATGATTTAATATGGACTCATCACACGTGTGTCTGCCTGCCATGCTCTCAATGCACTCATTAATACTCATTGATACATAGACAAACACATGCAGAATTGCTGACAATTATACTGAACAAAAATAGAAACACAGCATGCAACAATTTCAAAGATTTGACTGAGTTACAGTTCATATGAGGAAATCAGTCAATTGAAATGAATTCATTAGGCCCTAATCTATGGATTTCACATGACTGGGAATACAGATATGCAGCTGTTGGTCACAGATAACTTTTTTTTAAAAAATGAGCCTCACAATGGGCCTCACAATGTTGACATCAGCAAACCGCTCGCCCACACGACGTCATACACGTAGTCTGCGGCTGGACGTACTGCCAAATTCTCTAAAACGGCATTGGAGACGGCTTATGGTAGAGAAATGAACGTTAAATGATCTGGCAACACCTCTGTTGGACATTCCTATTGTAAGCATGCCAATTGCACGCTCCCTCAAAACTTGAAATATCCGTGGCATTGTGTTGTGTGAAAAACTGCACATTTTAGAGTGGTCTTTTATTGACCCGAGCACAAGGTACACCTGTGTAATCATCATGCTGTTTAATCAGCTTCTTGATATGCCACACCTGTCAGGTGGATTGATTATCTTGGAAAATGAGAAATACTCACTTACAGGAATGTTAACAAATTTGTGCACAACATTTGAGAGAAATAAGCTTTGTGCGCGTATGGAACATTTCTGGGATCTTTTATTTCAGCTCATGAAACTTTTTACATGTTGCGTTTATATTGTTGTTCAGTATAGATATGATCTGTCAAAAACACACACACACAAACCACTCACATACACATTGCTTTTAAATTCAAAACATTCCAGGGCAGGGTTGTAATCGCACTCATGGGTTTGTCCAGTACTGATAACGTGATGTATAAGAGATATATCAACCTAATGTACAAAAGATACGTTATTTGTGTCTCTAAGTTAGACATAAAATGTCCATTCAAAAATGGCCCATCCTCAATCTCTGTGTCTCTGCCAGGCCATGGGAAATGTGACTGTGGCTTCTGCAAGTGTGGCTCTGACTGGATGGGGGAGAACTGTAACTGCACAACCCGGACAGACACCTGCATGTCCAGTATGGGCCTGCTGTGCAGCGGCCGGGGCCAGTGTGTGTGTGGGGCCTGTGAGTGCACCCAGCCAGGGGCCTACGGGGCCACTTGTGAGAGGTGTCCAACCTGCCCTGATGCCTGCAGCATCAAGAAGTGAGTAAATACTGTACAAGGGGCAGTATAACTGCCTTACACACAGATACTGTATGAGTACATGATGATGAAATGGTGATGCAATAAGGAAGAGGAGGAAAAGCAGGATGATTACAATTAAGAAGTTGGTGGTGATGATGATGATGATGATGATGCATTAACATTGTGTTGTATCTGCAGAGAATGTGTTGAATGTAAGCACTTCAAGAGAGGCCGTCTCTTTGAGGAGAAAAGCTGTGCCCGAATCTGCAGGGATGAAATTCAGAAGGTGGAAGAACTAGGTAAGAACTGTTAATAAACAATGCTCCATTAATATGTGTTCAACATGCTCTCCACACAACAGATTGCATTATTTATAGTGCTTAATGTTCTCACATATTCCATCATATGAGCAGCAGGTAGCCTACCGGGTAAGAGCGCTGGGCCAGTACCTGAAAGGTTGCTGATTTGAATCACTGAGCTGACTATGTGAAATATTTGTCAATGTCCCCTTTATTTATTCATTTATTTTATTTTACCTTTATTTAACTAGGCAAGTCAAATTCTTATTTTCAATGACAGCCTAGGAACAGTGGGTTAACTGCCTGTTCAGGGGCAGAACAACAGATTTGTACCTTGTCAGCTCAGGGGTTTGAACTTGCAACCTTCCGGTTACTAGTCCAATGCTCTAACCACTAGGCTACCCTGCCACCCCATTTCATATTTTTTTATTTAACTCGGCAAGTCAGTTAAAAAATGTATACCTCCACGAGTCTGGTTCATCCTTTGGAGCAATTTCCAAACGCCTGAAGGTACCACGTTCATCTGTACAAACAATGGTACCCAAGTATAAACACCATGGGACCATGCAGCCGTCATACTGCTCAGGAAGGAGACGCGTTCTGTCTCCTAGAGATGAACGTACTTTGGTGCGAAAAGTACAACTCAATCCCAGAACAACAGCAAAGGACCATGTAAAGATGATGGAGGAAACAGGTACAAAAGTATCTATATCCACAGTAAAACGAGTCCTATATTGACATAACCTGAAAGGACGCTTAGCAAGGAAGAAGCCACTGCTCCAAAACCGCCATAAAAAAAGTCAGACAACGGTTTGCAACTACACATGGGGACAAAGATCGTAGTTTTTTGAGAAATGTCCTCTGGTCTGAGGAAACAAAAATTGGACTGTTTGGCCATAATGACCATCGTTATGTTTGGAGGAAAAGGGGGAGGCTTGCAAGCCGAAGAACACCATCCCAAACGTGAAGCACGGGGGTGGCAGCATCATGTTGTGGGGGTGCTTTGCTGCAGGAGGAACTGGTGCACTTCACAAAATAGATGGCATCATGAGGAGGGATATTTTGTGGATATATTGAAGCAACATCTCAAGACATCCGTCAAGAAGTTAAAGCTTGGTCGCAAATGGGTCTTCCAAATGGACAATGACCCCAAGCATACTTCCAAAGTTTGAAAAAATGGCTTAAGGACAACAATTTCAAGGTATTGCTGGCCCCAAAGCCCTGACCTCAATTCTATAGAATTGAGGCCTACAAACCTGACTCAGTTACACCAGCTCTATCAGGAGGAATGGGCCAAAATTCACCCAACTTATTGTGGGACGCTTGTGGAAGACTATGCAAAACATTTGACTCGAGTTAAACAATTTAAAGGCAATGCTACCAAACACTAATTAAGTGTGTGTAAACTTCTGACCCACTGGGAATGAGATGAAAGAAATAAAAGCTGAAATCATTCTCTCTACTATTATTCTGACATTTCACATTCTTAAAATAAAGTGGTGATCCTAACTGACCTAAGACATGAAATGTTTACTAGGATTATATGTCAGGAATTGTGAAAAACTGAGGTTAAATGTATTTGGCTAAGATGTATGTACTTCAACTGTAGCCCCAGACTACAGGTTTGTGATGTCAAAACTGTGTGCTAACAACCCACATTGAGGCCCTAATTTCTCTACAGTATCAGAGCCTGTTCTTCCTGAGAAAACTCTGCAGTTTCAGGGTGGATATGACGCTGATGATCATTCATTGATTCCATTTTAACATTCAATATGATCTGCTGGTTTGGTCATCTTAACCTAAAGAGTCAGAACATGCTGGGTAACATTGTGAAACCAGGTAGCAGGATCATCTGACATGTCTCACCAGTAACAGACATGAATCATACGCCAGGAGCCATCCATTTTGAGAGACTCCTGGCATCCCATGTTTGATGCATTTTTGTATACTTCCCTTAGAGTGCAGACACAGGCCTCCTAGGTTTAAAATGAAGAGCTCAAAAGTCTCCTTCATCCCTGCTGCTATTAGCTTTCTCAATATGCAGTAGGACTGTTCTGTTTTGGTACGGACTGGTTTATTCATGTCTGGTTCCTTATCCACTAATTCCTGTGGACACGACTGTTTATATTGTGTTTGTTCGTCTATATATGTAATGTTGTGTGTCCATAGATTTTACTACGTGCCTGCAAAATAAATATTGTTAACCTCCAGCTCCTCATCTTGTCTCTCTCTCGCTCCTTATCCTCCACTTGGATCGAACCCCCTATAACCCTCTCTTTCATCCCAGTCTTCTATGAGAAGAATGCTGTGAACTGCACCTATAAGGATGAGAATGACTGTGTAGAGCACTTCCAGTACTATGAGGATGCCAGTGGAAAGTCCATCCTATATGTCATGGAGCCTGGTGAGTGTGTCCATCGGTGTGTGAATGGGTCTCTGCTCATATGTGTGTTTGACAGGGTCTGGATGACAGTGAATTCCTTTAGTATTCTAGAGAATAGTTATGTGTGTAGAAATAATGTGCATTACTACTGATGCCTGGGAGCTGTAGGAGGAGTCCATTTTTCTCCCTAACTACCAATAGTGTGTTTCTTGGTTCCAAGTCAGTCTTTATCTATCATTTACATTACATTTAAGTCATTTAGCAGACGCTCTTATCCAGAGCGACTTACAAATCTTACAAATCTATGAGGCTGGCAGGCACCACTAGAGTAGAGCAGGTACAGAGAGGGCAGTCTGGTTCTCTAAAGCTCATAATAGCACTCAACCCTGCCACCCCTGGTAGTCTTCTCCCCTCTGACACGCACCCAAGAGGAACAAAAACAACTCCAAAGCCAGAGCGAGGTGCATTAACGCTAGTCCCCTATTGCCGACACAAATATCATCCACCCAAACCCTCCCCACCTCTTTTTCATCCCTCTCAATCTCTTTTCCCTGCTCAATCCTCTCTTCTCCTGTGTTCTTCTCTCTCTTTCAGACTGCCCTAAAGGGCCTGATATCCTGGTGGTTCTCATGGCGGTGGCGGGGGCCATCTTGTTTCTGGGTCTGGCTGGCCTGCTCATCTGGAAGCTGCTGGTCACCGTTCATGATCGCCGAGAGTTCGCCAAGTTTGAGGAGGAGAGGGCTAAGGCCAAATGGGATACGGTGAGTCCGACTATGCTTTTAATACAAGGCTGCCATCTGATGGAGAAAATATGAATGGCAAGAATATTTATCCATGTCAAGATGACATGTGTCTGATTGGATGTTTGATATATTTGTCCTCTATTTGTTTCCATTATTTTCAGGCTAACAACCCCTTGTACAAAGGAGCCACCACCACTTTCACCAATGTGACCTACCGTGGGAACTCTTGAGGGACTCTTGTCCAATCACAATCAGCAAAACTCAGGGGTCTATGAGAGATGCAATGTAGTGACACAGAGGGGGTTGGTGAAGTGGAACCTCTCCACTGTCATGTGATGAAGTGTGCTGACTCTAATGTCAATGAAATACATTTGTTGACATTGTATTGTAGTGATGGTATTGTACATATCATGTAAAAAACAAATAATTAATACTGCCTTATCCAACATTTCAATGTCAGTCCAAATTATGGCAAGGCCTCCAGGACCCCGATTTCACCCACGAGGTGTGACGTCATTCCCGTAATAAGAACTAGTATGGTTCAGCGACCCCAAACCTACCTTTGGAGAGAAAGATTGTTATGCTCTGTTATTGTTTCAAATTTGGTTTATGAAATTGCACTGCACACACCACAGCACACTTGTCCACAGGCCTCTTTTACAAACAACCTGGTTGTAGTATATTATTATGGAGCCCAGCTGCTTACTACTACTGCCACGGTTTACTTGTGTTATGACACTGAACTCAGGTATTCACACTGTATTACATAAAAGTAAAGTCCAATACCTGTAATAAACAGCCACATGGGATATCATGAGTTTTAGTTAATGGTGCCCAATGTATGTTGTATGTTAATGGTCACTAATGAACAGCTATGGCAATCTGCTCTAGCATGTGTACAGTACAGTATGCATTTGTGCTTTGGTATCAAACTTGGGAGTGATGGACAACAATGAACTGTTTGTAGCCAAGTTTGACAGTTGTTAGAATGTGGCTAGACAAACAGAAGAAGTTTGTGGTCCCTTTTATAAATCACTTTTTCTTTATATAAAAGAAAGCATTTCTGGGACATTGGTTGTTCTGTCATTTGCTTTATTGCATAACATATGTAAATGTTACATTTAATGTGTCTTGGGAATGAGTGGCTTTTGATTGGTTTTACTATGTTGATAAAAAAAATAGAAATCACTCATCCATTTTTCTGTCTTCTTTTTTTTAGCAATTTCACTCTGCTAAAATATATTTGAGAAAAAATGATCTGCTTTTGTGTTTTCCTTTTATATATATAACATTATGTTTGTAATTGAATGAGTATCAACAACACATTGTGCAAACCAGTACAAACCCGATTTGCCATGGAGAAAGATACGGAGATTTATGCACATGTGCAGGATATTTTTTTTTAACCAAGATGCTGTCAACTCCGCTGCTGCTCAGTGCTTCGTTGCCGCTTCACCCACCCGTAACATGAGCATCTCGTCATTATATACACATCTCTGGTTTCAGCCACTTGCAAATTAAAAAGTTAAGTTGGCAGGTGCACAGTGCACTGCTAAGATGCTCACTAACCCATTAAGCACATTGGTGTTTTGCCAAAAGTGTATAATCACCCCTGTCTAAATAAAATTATTCTAAAAAGTTTACCAGAGAGCTTGACTTAGCTATAGAGGATCATTAGCTTTTTATTTGTGTGTGGATTGTTTATAGTTGTGGATTGTTTCAAATCACAAGTGCATATGCCTATTTCAGAAGACGGCAGTGCGTGTGGCAATAGGCCTAGCTTATTATTGAGTTGCAGCTGTTGGTAAAAAAGCATTTCAAATGTGTGGAGATAATGTGTCTCGACTATAATTTAAAATGTTGAGACAAGAAGATGGGAATGCATGCTCTCTCCAGAACGTGCTCCACTGTCACCTGCCAATTCTTGCACATTCATTGTTTCATTGTGTGAATTGCTTGCCCTTTGCTAATTTTGATAAATTCCCCATTACATGTGTAACCAGCAGGCCTAGTAAATGTACAGGCAATTCCCATCATTTAGTTACATTCATTTCTATGATTCATTTATGGCACTGTACACCTCAGGTTATTTTGCTCTAGGATTCTCACAAGCCTCACAATACTTGATGGTAGCCCAGACACTTTAAAACAAACTCTGTTTAGATTTTTTTCACTATTTCTTTTTCCCATGTGTGAATCTGTTATTCAATGCGTTTCAACAGGCCAATAGCAATAGCAGGCCAAATTCAATGTTTCATCAAATCATTAAAAACATTTTTAATCTTTGATACCTAAAGAGGTCCTAAAATTCCAAATCAAATAGCTAAATTATCATTGGTATGACCATTTTAAAACAATTCCATATGTTAGCTTAGTAGAGTGACATCCCAAGGATTTCCAGAGGAGCAGGTGCAAAGTCTTATTTTTATCTAAAGTATTGGGTTGGCGGATCGCATCCATCGTTTAGGCGCATACATCACCACCTACTGTACTGGTGTGTGAGGCCATTCACGGCCTACATACATTTGATAGAGTACTACAATATTGGGAAACAGGAAAATTACCCTGCCAACTATAAGCCCTCTGTAAAAAAAACCACTACCCCATTCCACTATTTAACCCTGTCTAATCTACTGAGCAACGGTCTGAGAGAACAGAACACTCCCACTCAACACCACCTGCAACACCACATTTCTTCGTCTCATGCCCTCCTGCACACTTCTAGGAATCTCCCCTCCTACACACTGCTGCAACATCCCCATAACTTCACAACTAAAACACTGGTATTTTTGGAACAAAATCTCTCACGGGATACCTTACACTTCCTAACTTGACCTTGTCGGCCAAAGACTCTGCATCAAAACTCAGCAGGACAGACATTGTCTTCTCCATTTTCCCACGCTCTCCACCGGGTCTCCGTCACACCAAACGGCGGGTGTCACAGACACCGCAAATCTCCCATTTCAACTGATCCTCCTCAACACACTGCCATCCCTGTTTAACACTCCTTTCAAGTCCACCCTGCTCCAGGGAGCAAAGCAGGTCACATTTCTAGTCCCGAACTCCCTCTGGACTGAAGAAACACAACAAATCATCAGTATTCCACTCAGAGTTACTTTCAACAGTCCCCAACCTCTTCTCCATCCAACCTGACACCACATATGGATTATCCAAAATGCAAGGATCATTCACTCCACAAATCTCCGTCCCACTGGGACAGAATCATCCTTTTCATCCTCGGGACGCTAGGCGGTCCTCACCGCAGGTACTACATCCATAAACTCGTCAGGTTCCATCTCTGAGCTACTAGGGGACATATCCCTCTTTTCACACTTGGCACCAACTTCCCTTACCACACCACTGCCCTCTACACTCAGCTTCTTCTCAGTGGTTATCACTGCACTTGCCACCACAATGAATTCACCCTCAGTCTCTTCACGTTCACTTTCCTTCTCTAGCTCTTCCAAAAGTCCTGTGCAGTCCTGAATTCCATATTCCCTCAAAACCTAATCCCCTTTTTATCCTTGCCCGCCATCTTCTTTCATCCTACCGCCATTCATCCCCAATCGGGGATCTCATCAGCAGCCACGTTCTCGATCATAATGACAAATGTAGGGCTATGGCGCGCTCAACTGGTGTAAACGAGTACTCACAGGCAACGCTGATTTACTGACTGTAGTGGGATATCTCGTTGACAATGTAGTCTTTGTTTCAACTTCTCTGGACATTCCTTCCGGTGCGTCAGTTCAACATGGCAGCGCCCGTTACTCTGGGAGGGATAGTGGAGCAAAACATCACTGAAACGGGACAAATATTACCAGAATCCACATCTGGAGAACTGAAAAGATCTCAGTTTGGAACCCGTTTCCTGACAGACCCACGTCAAGTTTTTCAACATAACGCATGGTTCGTATTTTAGCATGCATACTACTTGTGGTAGTACACACACATGGATAGCCCTTGATCATGATTCTCAGTTCCATTACATTACACGAGTCATTGGATGAAGGTGTCTTCTGTACATGGGTGTTTTCAACAGGACATGTAAGGTCCTTGTACTATAAAGAGTAACTTTAGGCTCCATTAGTCTATTATAGGGCTAACATATGGACAGAACATAACAGAACGAGGCCTGGGTAGCATGCCTTCCTCTTGGTTTCTAGTGGTGTTGGTGTCCCATTCACTTTCAGGGACAATGTGGAGTGGACAGAGGAGCAAGAGGCAGCTGCCAAGAAGAAGGTCCAAGAAAACAGTCAGCCCCTCCCTCAAGAGAAGCAAGGTTGGTTCTGAACCAGAATCTGGGTTTACAAGAGACGCCCTCCTTTAAGCCCAGAAGCATCCATTCAACTTGCCATTCACCAGCTTTTCAAGCTTAATAATGTACAAATTAATTTGGTACTTACCAAGGAAAGGAGTTTCACTGAGCAACTATCATAATTCCTGCCGTCCCAGACAGTATGTACTGATATAGGTCTAAATAAAAAGTTTACAAGCAACCGAAAAAATCTACCTCATTACTGCTATCAGAGATCTGTATATAATGTCCCGACTGACTGATCCACAAATCACCTTGCATCACAAGTAACGACTCATTATTATTTGAAGATCAGTCAGTCAGTCACAATTTACCCATGATACATTGCAGTTTTAATCCTCTTGAACATGGCCAATGCCTTTTCTGGAAAGAATCTAAATATTGTTTTTGAGCAAGTGCGCATGCGCCAAATCCACCTCTTCTGCACCTCCTGTAATATTAGTAACATAATTAAAATACACCAAAGAAAGCCTTGAAATATGCTTATCACTAAAAACGTACCCTTATGATTATTTATTTTTTTGTCCCCAATTTCATGATATATAACAATATGGGGATGAGGTAGTTGGATGGGCTATTTACAGATGGAATATGTACAGGTGCAATTATCTGTAAACTGCTCTGACAGCTGATGCTTAAAGTTAGTGAGGGAGATATGAGTCTCCAGCTTCAGTGATTTTTGCATTTCGTTCCAGTCATTGGCAGCAGAGAACTGTAAGGAAAAGGTGGCCAAAGTAGGAATTGGCTTTGGGGGTGACCAGTGAAATATACCTGCTGGAATATACAGTGGGGCAAAAAAGTATTTAGTCAGCCACCAATTGTTCAAGTTCTCCCACTTAAAAAGATGAGAGAGGCCTGTAATTTTCATCATAGGTACACTTCAACTATGCCAGACAAAATGAGAAAAAAATCCAGAAAATCACATTGTAGGATTTTTTTATGAATTTATTTGCAAATTATGGTGGAAAATAAGTATTTGGTCAATAACAAAAGTTTATCTCAATACTTTGTTATATACCCTTTGTTAGCAATGACAGAGGTCAAATATTTTCTGTAAGTCTTCACAAGGTTTTCACACACTGTTGCTGGTATTTTGGCCGATTCCTCCATGCAGATCTCCTCTAGAGCAGTGATGTTTTGGGGCTGTTGCTGGGCAACACGGACTTTCAACTCCCTCCAAAGATTTTCTATGGGGTTGAGATCTGGAGACTGGCTAGGCCACTCCAGGACCTTGAAATGCTTCTTACAAAGCCACTCCTTCGTTTCCCGGGCGGTGTGTTTGGGATCATTGTCATGCTGAAAGACCCAGCCACGTTTCATCTTCAATGCCCTTGCTGACGGAAGGAGGTTTTCACTCAAAATCTCACGATACATGGCCCCATTCATTCTTTCCTTTACACGGATCAATCGTCCTGGTCCCTTTGCAGAAAAACAGCCCCAAAGCATAATGTTTCCACCCCCATGCTTCACAGTAGGCATGGTATTCTTTGGATGCAACTCAGCATTCTTTCTTTCCTCCAAACATGACGAGTTGAGTTTTTACCAAAAAGTTATATTTTGGTTTCATCTGACCATATGATATTCTCCCAATCTTCTTCTGGATCATCCAAATGCTTCAGACGGGACGGGACATGTACTGGCTTAAGCAGGGGGACACGTCTGGCACTGCAGGATTTGAGTCCCTGGCGGCGTAGTGTGTTACTGATGGTAGGCTTTGTTACTTTGGTCCCAGCTCTCTGCAGGTCATTCACTAGGTCCCCCCATGTGGTTCTGGGATTTGTGATCATTTTGACCCCACAGGGTGAGATCTTGCGTGGAGCCCCAGATCGAGGGAGATTATCAGTGGTCTTGTATGTCTTCCATTTCCTAATAATTGCTACCACAGTTGATTTCTTTAAACCAAGCTGCTTACCTATTGCAGATTCAGTCTTCCCAGCCTGGTGCAGGTCTACAATTTTGTTTCTGGTGTCCTTTGACAGCTCTTTGGTCTTGGCCATAGTGGAGTTTGGAGTGTGACTGTTTGAGGTTGTGGACAGGTGTCTTTTATACTGATAACAAATTCAAACAGGTGCCATTAATACAGGTCACGAGTGGAGGACAGAGGAGCCTCTGAAAGAAGACGTTACAGGTCTGTGAGAGACAGAAATCTTGCTTGTTTGTATGTGTCCAAATACTTATTTTCCACCATAATTTGCAAATAAATTCATTAAAAATCCTACAATTTGATTTTCTGGATTTTTTTTCTCTCATTTTGTCTGTCATAGTTGAAGTGTACCTATGATGAAAATTACAGGCCTCTCTCATCTTTTTAAGTGGGACAATTGGTGGCTGACTAAATACATTTTTGCCCCACTGTACCTGTGCTACTGGTGCTACTGGCTTTTTGGTTTTTTTGTAAAAACTCAACTCGTCATGTTTGGAGGAAAGAAAGAATGCTGAGTTGCATCCAAAGAATACCATGCCTACTGTGAAGCATGGGGGTGGAAACATTATGCTTTGGGGCTGTTTTTCTGCAAAGGGACCAGGACGATTGATCCGTGTAAAGGAAAGAATGAATGGGGCCATGTATCGTGAGATTTTGAGTGAAAACCTCCTTCCGTCAGCAAGGGCATTGAAGATGAAACGTGGCTGGGTCTTTCAGCATGACAATGATCCCAAACACACCGCCCGGGAAACGAAGGAGTGGCTTTGTAAGAAGCATTTCAAGGTCCTGGAGTGGCCTAGCCAGTCTCCAGATCTCAACCCCATAGAAAATCTTTGGAGGGAGTTGAAAGTCCGTGTTGCCCAGCAACAGCCCCAAAACATCACTGCTCTAGAGGAGATCTGCATGGAGGAATCGGCCAAAATACCAGCAACAGTGTGTGAAAACCTTGTGAAGACTTACAGAAAACATTTGACCTCTGTCATTGCTAACAAAGGGTATATAACAAAGTATTGAGATAAACTTTTGTTATTGACCAAATACTTATTTTCCACCATAATTTGCAAATAAATTCATTAAAAAATCCTACAATGTGATTTTCTGGATTTTTTTCTCATTTTGTCTGGCATAGTTGAAGTGTACCTATGATGAAAATTACAGGCCTCTCTCATCTTTTTAAGTGGGACAATTGGTGGCTGACTAAATACATTTTTGCCCCACTGTACCTGTGCTACTGGTGGGTGCTGCTATGGTGACCAGTGAGCTGCGATAAGGCGGGGCTTTACCTAGCAAAGACTTATAGATGACCTGGAGACAGTGGGTTTGGCGTCGAATACGAAGTAAGGGCCAGCCAACGAGAGCATACAGGTCGCAGTGTTGGGTAGTATATGGGGCTTCGGTGACAAAACGGATGGCAGTGTGATAGACTGCATCCAGTTTGCTGAGTAGAGTGTTGGAGGCTATTTTGTAAATGACAATGCCGAAGTCAAGGATCGGTAGGATAGTCAGTTTTACGAGGGTATGTTTGGCAGCATGAGTGAAGGATGCTTTGTTGCAAAATAGGAAGCTGATTCTAGATTTAATTTTGGATTGGAGATGCTTAATGTGAGTCTGGAAGGAGAGTTTACAGTCTAACCAGACACCCAGGTATTTGTAGTTGTCCACGTATTCTAAGTCAGAGCCGTCCAGAGTAGTGATGCTGGACGGGCGAGCAGGTGCGGGCAGCGATCGATTGAAGAGCATGCATTTAGTTTTACTTGCATTTAAGAGCAGTTGTAGGCACTTGTGAAGGTGGTAAATGACATTTTAATGGCATCGGACCGAGGCTCTGCATCTGTCCTCGTGCTCCTAGACCTTAGTGCTGCTTTTGATACCATCGATCACCACATTCTTTTGGAGAGATTGGAAACCCAAATTGGTCTACACGGACATGTTCTGGCCTGGTTTAGGTCTTATCTGTCGGAAAGATATCAGTTTGTCTCTGTGAATGGTTTGTCCTCTGACAAATCAACTGTACATTTCGGTGTTCCTCAAGGTTCTGTTTTAGGACCACTATTGTTTTCACTATATATTTTACCTCTTGGGGATGTTATTCGAAAACATAATGTAAACTTTCACTGCTATGCGGATGACACACAGCTGTACATTTCAATGAAACATGGTGAAGCCCCAAAATTGCCCTCGCTAGAAACATGATTTTCAGACATAAGGAAGTGGATGGCTGCAAACTTTCTACTATTAAAGGACAAAACAGAGATGCTTGTTCTAGGTCCCAAGAAACAAAGAGATCTTCTGTTGAATCTGTCAATTAATCTTAATGGTTGTACAGTCGTCTCAAATAAAACTGTGAAGGACCTTGTGCGTTACTCTGGACCCTGATCTCTCTTTTGAAGAACATATCAAGACCATTTCGAGGACAGCTTTTTCCATCTACGTAACATTGCAAAAATCAGAAACTTTCTGTCCAAAAATGATGCAGAAAAATTAATCCATGCTTTTGTCACTTCTAGGTTAGACTACTGCAATGCTCTATTTTCCGGCTTCACCGGATAAAGCACTAAATAAACTTCAGTTAGTGCTAAATACGTTTTGCTAGAATCCTGACTAGAACCAAAATTTGATCATATTACTCCAGTGCTAGCCTCTCTACACTGGCTTCCTGTCAAAGCAAGGGCTGATTTCAAGGTTTTACTGCTAACCACAAAGCATTACATGGGCTTGCTCCTACCTACCTCTCTGATTTGGTCCTGCCGTACAGAATCACCTACCACACGCTACGGTCACAAGAGCAGGCCTCCTAATTGTCCCAAATTTCTAAGCAAACAGCTGGAGGCAGGGCTTTCTCCTATAGAGCTTTTTTATGGAACGGTCTGCCTACCCATGTCAGAGAGAAATTGCTCTCAACCTTTAAGTCTTTACTGAAGACTCATCTCTTCAGTGGGTCATATGATTGAGTGTAGTCTGGCCCAGGAGTGGGAAGGTGAAGGGAAAGGCTCTGGAGCAACGAACCGCCCTTGCTGTCTCTGCCTGGCCGGTTCCCCTCTTTCATGTTATCGGAACTATCATAATGGAGAGAGTGACATGGGATTCTCTGCCTCTAACCCTGTTACGGGGCTGAGTCACTGGCTTGCTCGAGGGCTCTCTCGTGCCGTCCCTGGGGGAGTGCGTCACCTGGGTGGGTTGATTCACTGTTGTGGTCGGCCTGTCTGGGTCGCCCCCCGGTTGTACCGTGCGGAGATCTTTGTGGGCTACCTCGGTCAGCGCTCCCTTGTCTCAGGATGGTGAGTTGGTGGTTGAAGATATGCCCCTCTAGTGGTGTGGGGGCTGTGCTTTACCAAAGTGGGTGGGGTTATATCCTTCCAGCCCTGTCCAGTGTCCTCGGATGGGGCCACAGTCCGGTCCATCCTGACCCCTCCTGTCTCAGCCTCCAGTATTTATGCTGCAGTAGTTTATGTGTCGGGGCTAGGGTCAGTTTGTTATATCTGGAGTACTTCTCGGTGTCCTGTGTGAATCTAAGTGTGCGTTCTCTAATTCTCTCCTTCTCTCTTTCTTTCTCTCTCTCGGAGGACCTGAGCCCTAGGACCATGCCCCAGGACTACCTGACATGATGACTCCTTGCTGTCCCCAGTCCACCTGGCCATGCTGCTGCTCCAGTTTCAACTGGCCTGGGCCCCTAGGACCATGTCCCAGGACTACCTGACATGAGGACTCCTTGCTGTCCCCAGTCCACCTGGCCATGCTCCTGCTCCAGTTTCAACTGTTCTGCCTTACTATTATTCAACCATGCTGGGTCATTTATGAACATTTGAACATCTTGGCCACGTTCTGTTATAATCTCCACCATGGCACAGCCAAAGAGGACTGGCCACCCCACATATGCTCTCTCTAATTCTCTCTTTCTTTCTCTCTCTCTCAGGAGGACCTGAGCCCTAGGACAGTGCCCCAGGACTACCTGACATGATGGCTCCTTGCTGTCCCCATTCCACCTGACTGCTGCTGCTCCAGTTTCAACTGTTCTGCCTTATTATTATTCGACCATGCTGGTCATTTATGAACATTTGAACATCTTGGTCATGTTCTGTTATAATCTCTACCCGGCACAGCCAGAAGAGGACTGGCCACCCCACATAGCCCGGTTCCTCTCTAGGTTTCTTCCTAGGTTTTGGCCTTTCTAGGGAGTTTTTCCTAGCCACCGTGCTTTTACACCTGCATTGTTTGCTGTTTGGGGTTTTAGGCTGGGTTTCTGTACAGCACTTTGAGATATCAGCTGATGTACGAAGGGCTATATAAATAAATATGATTTGATTTAGGCCACGGAAGGAGAGTTGTATGGCATTGAAGCTCGTCTGGAGGTTAGTATACAGAATGGTGTCGTCTGCGTAGAGGTGGATCAGAGAATCACCAGCAGCAAGAGCAACATCATTGATGTATACAGAAAAGAGAGTCGGCCGGAGAATTGAACCCTGTGGCACACCCATAGAGACTGCCAGAGGTCCAGACAACTTAAAGAAACATTGCTTGATGTACAGTGTCGATCAATGCGGGACAATCTAATATTCTCAGGGATACTGGAGAATGACAACAGCCGAGGCTGTGAGGAAACAGTCCGAGACTTTATGTCAACTCAACTGAAACTGCCCACTGATGTTGTGCGTAATGCCACTTTAACCAAAAGGAAATGACGAAGAACATGGGGAGAGAACTCAGAAACACTGATTTTGGAATGAATTATCATTTCCCCACCAAGATCAATGAAAGGAGAAAAAATATATATCACATCACGAAGGAAAAGCGTTGCTGTCACGCCTTGGTCTTAGTATTTTGTGTTTTCTTTCTTTATTTGGTCAGGCCAGGGTGTGACAGGTTATTGTGGTGTGTTTTTTTGTCTTGGGGTTTTGTGGGGTGACTAATTAGTCTTTGGCTGCCTGAGGCGGTTCTCAATCAGAGTCAGGTGATTTATCGTTGTCTCTGATTGGGAACCATATTTAGACAGCCATATTCTGTGAGTGTTTTCGTGGGTGATTGTTCCTGTCTCTGTGTTTGTTTTCACCGGACAGGCTGTACAGGTTTTCACAGTCCGTTTTGTTGTTTTGTATATATATATATATATATATATATATAGTTATTTCATGTATCGTTCATCTTCATTAAAGAACATGAGTAACCACCACGCTGTATTTTGGTCCGACTCTCTTCCAACAGACGAACGCCGTTACAGAATCACCCACCACACCCGGACGGAGCGGCATGGTAACAGGCAACAGCGAGAGCAGAAGCAGCGAAAGGAGGAATGGACATGGGAAGACGTTTTGGATGGCAAGGGTTGTTACACTTGGGAGGAGATATTGGCTGGAAGAGATCGCCTCCCATGGGAACAGGTGGAGGCACTTAGGAGAGCAGAGGCAGCCGGAGAGAGGAGCCAACGTTAGGAGGGAACACGGTTGGCAAGGAAACCCAAAAGTCAGCCCCAAAAATTTATTGGGGTGGGGCTCAGGGAGAGTGTGGCAGAGTCAGGGTTCAGACCTGAGCCAACTCCCCCTGTTTACCGTAAGGAGCCATGGATGTTATCGGAACTATCGACGAAGCTGAGGGCTGAGTCTGAGAGGGTCGAGGAATAATTGGACATAATGGAGGAGAGTGAACAGATGGGAGATGAGGAGACACTCGAGGAGTTGTTAATGGAATTGGAGGAGAGTGAAGAGAGAGAGCAGTTGATTTGGCGTAGTATGCAAGATAGTCGCCCGACGGAGCGTGTCGGGGATTTGATGGCACCTGGGTCAGCGCTCCATACTCGTCCTGAGGTGCGTGTTTGTCGGCTGGTGAAAATTGTGCCAGCCTCACGCACTAGGCCTCCTGTGTACCTACCTAGCCTCGCACGTCCTGTGCCAGCCCTGCTCTCAGGCTCTCCAGTACACCTTCACGATCCGGTCCATCCTGTGCCACCTTCACACACCAGTCCTCCGGTGGCAGCTCCCCGCACCAGGCTTCCTGTGCGTGTCCTCGGTCCAGTACCACCAGTTCCAGCACCACGCACCAGGCCTTCAGTGCGCCTCGCCTGTTCAGCGCAGCCAGAGCCTTTCTCCTCTCCAGTGCTGTCGGAGCCTCCCGCCTGTTCAGCGCAGCCAGCGCTTTCCTCTTCTCCTGCACTGCCGGAGTCTCCCGCCTGTTCAGCGCTTCCAGAGCCTTCCTCCTCTACAACGCTGCTGGAGCCTCCTGCCTGTTCAGCGCAGCCTGAGCTGCCAGTCTGCATGGAGCAGCCAGAGCTGCCAGTTTGCATGGAGCAGCCAGAGCTGCCAGTCTGCACAAAGCTGCCAGTCTGCATGGAGCAGCCAGAGCTGCCAGTCTGCATGGAGCAGCCAGAGCTGCCAATTTGCATGGAGCTGCCAGTCTGCATAGAGCTGCCAGTCTGCATAGAGCTGCCAGTCTACATGGAGCAGCCAAAGCTGCCAGTCTGCATGGAGCAGCCAGAGCTGTCAGTCTGCATGGAGCAGCCAGAGCTGCCAGGTTGCATGGAGCAGCCAGAGCTGTCAGTCTGCATAGAGCTGCCAGTCTGCATAGAGCTGCCAGTCTGCATAGAGCTGCCAGTCTGCATAGAGCAGCCAGAGCTGCCAGTCTGCATGGAGCTGCCAGTCTGCATAGAGCTGCCAGTCTGCATGGAGCAGCCAGAACAGCTAGATCCGCCAGTCAGCCATGATCTTCCAGATCTGCCAGACAACCAGATTCTTCCAGATCTGCCAGTCAACCAGACTCTTCCAGATCTGCCAGTCAACCAGACTCTTCCAGATCTGCCAGTCAACCAGACTCTTCCAGATCTGCCAGTCAACCAGACTCTTCCAGATCTGCCAGTCAACCAGACTCTTCCAGATCTGCCAGTCAACCAGACTCTTCCAGATCCGCCAGCCAGCCAGGATCTGCTAGAGCCAACTACCTGCCTGAGCTTCCTCTCAGTGCTGAGCTTCCTCTCAGTGCTGAGCTTCCTCTCAGTCCCGAGCTTCCCCTCAGTCCCGAGCTTCCCCTCAGTCCCGAGCTACCCCTCAGTCCCGAGCTACCCCTCAGTCCCGAGCTACCCCTCAGTCCCGAGCTGCCCCTCAGTCCCGAGCTGCCCCTCAGTCCCGAGCTGCCCCTCAGTCACGAGCTGCCCCTCAGTCCAGTGGGGTTCTGGGTGAGGACTACTAGGCCATGGTCGGCGGCGAGGGTGGACTATCCCAGGACGCGAAGGGGAGGAACTAAGACATTTATGGAGTGGGGTCCACGTCCCGAGCCGGAGCCGCCACCATGGACAGACGCCCACCCGGACCCTCCCTATGGTTTTGAGGTGCGTCCGGGAGTCCGCACCTTAGGGGGGTTCTGTCACGCCTTGGTCTTAGTATTTTGTGTTTTCTTTATTTATTTGGTCAGGCCAGGGTGTGACATGGGTTATTGTGTTGTGTTTTTTGTCTTGGGGTTTTGTGGGGTGACTAATTAGTCTATGGCTGCCTGAGGCGGTTCTCAATCAGAGTCAGGTGATTTATCGTTGTCTCTGATTGGGAACCATATTTAGGCAGCCATATTCTGTGAGTGTTTTCGTGGGTGATTGTTCCTGTCTCTGTGTTTGTTTTCACCGGACAGGCTGTACAGGTTTTCACAGTCCGTTTTGTTGTTTTGTATATATATATATAGTTATTTCATGTATCGTTCATCTTCATTAAAGAACATGAGTAACCACCACGCTGCATTTTGGTCCGACTCTCTTCCAACAGGCGAACACCGTTACAGTTGCCTGAATCAACGAGTCTCCATGGTGATGGATAAACTTTATATCAACGGGCAATTGTATCAGGACTCTAGAGTAACTCCCTGGTTATTTTAATGTAATGTTTAAAACTGAGTTTGTGTGTTGTAGTGTATCATGACAACTTCAAATATAACGAATACATGCTATATTGATCTCCACTTGATAAGGAAAGGGCTGCATATAGCTCTGGTTAATGTATGTAGCCTTCCTAACAAAATACATGAGGTTTTTAACTTGGTCAACGTAAATAATATTCACATTTTGGCTTTGACCGAAACGTATTTAGATGCATCTGTAAATGATGGGCAAATGAACATTCAAGGATATAGTCTACTGAGAAGGGACAGGAATAGGAATGGTGGGGGTGTTGCACTGTATATTCAGAATCATATACCTTTTAAGAGGAGGGATGACCTTAATGTAGGTCAAATGGCACAATGGGCTCAAGTACATCTGCCTCACCAGGCACCCATATTGGTAGGATGTGTGTATAGGACACCGTAGAGATAGGAGGTCTATCTGGATGACTTATGTACTGGGTTTGACCAGGCCACAGATAGCAACAGAGATGTATTTATCTTGGGTGATTTTAATATAAATTGGAAGGATCACAATAATTAGAATAGAACAACATTGATGAGATATGCTAAGAACTGTGGTTTGAAACAAATGGTGAATGATACTACTAGGTCTTCAATTAAGTTGGGTCATCGTTCAGACATGCATTGATCTGATTTTCTGTAATATACCATTGCAATGCTTAAAAGCCAGATCAATGCCAATGGGCTGGACAGACCATAATATTGTGACCATAACCATAAACGCCAAGGTTCCAAAGAAACCCCAAAGGATTGTGGTTAAGAGAAATGTTAAAACATTTTGAGTTATTTCTAAATGATTTGGCTGCTGTACCCTGGGAGATGATTTATCTAGAGGATGATTTAAATCACGCTACAGAATGTTTTATTGATTTGCTCACTGAGGTAATGGACCATCATGCCCCTAAAAGAAAGAGTACAGTTGGTGCTCGTCCATCTCCATGGATTAATGATGAACTGGGTGAGGCTTTTTCTCAAAGAAATCTGGCAAAAGTCTTAGCAGCCAAGTCAAAATTAGAAATTGATGAACAGAATTATAGAACATTACGTAATTATGCAATTAAATTGAATCGAAGGGAAAAAAAGTTATTTTACAACAATGTTTTTATTGATTGTAAAAATGATTGTAAAAAGGTATGGAACACAGTTAAGGGCTTACTTGGTACATCTATCTCATCATGCCCATGTATTGTGGAGGTTGACGGGAGAATAATAACAAAACCAGTTGATATTGCCAATCATTCTGCAGATTTTTTTACACAGAAAATTAAATTACTGAGCAACAATGTAGACATACATTCTTCCAAACAAGCTATTGTTCAATGGATTGATGATCATATTATGAGCAATAAGATCTGCTCTTTTAGTCTACAAACGGTGTCAGTGGAGGAGGTGTTAAACCTATTGAAGTCATTACCTGATGGTAAATCTACAGGTTATGGTCTTATGGACAATTTTTTGCTTCGCTGTGCTGATCCCCAGATTGCAGTTCCACTGTGATACATATTTAATTGGTCACTGGAAAAGGGGATGTTTGCAAATGTATGGAAGCATGCGAAACTGTGTCCTATTCCGAAAGACAGCAAAGAACCCATTACTCCTGCTAATAGTCGACCAATTAGTCTACTCCCTACACTCAGTAAGATATTGGAGGGTATTGTGAGTAGACAAATGTGGGAGTACATGGAAAATAATGATCTGATTACAGCCAATCAGCATGCTTATCGCAAAAAACATTCCACTGCATTGGTTGACATGACTGATCAGTGGCTCAATGCTATGGATAATGGCAAATTTGTAGGTGTACTATTTTTAGATTTCATTGCAGCATTTGATTTTGTGGATCATGAAATAATTTTGACCAAATTAATGCATTATGGTTTTAAGGAGGTAGCATTGAATTGGGTACAGTCATATCTAACTGACAGGAAACCTATATCAATGGTTCATTTTCTTCCCCTAATGTGTTAAACTGTGGAATACCGCAGGGCAGCTGCCTTGGGCCACTTCTTTATTTAATATATACCAACGACCTTCCCTATGTTGAAACTCAATCTACTATATTTGCAGATGATACTACAATTTATGCAGCAAGACAATTGGTTCAACAGGTACAGCAGGCTTTACAAGGAGATTTGGAGAACATCAGGAAGCGGGTTTGCCAAAAACACTTGTTTTAAACACCAAGAAAACCAAAGTTATATTGGTCTGTTCAACTAGGAAAAGGCCAAAACAGCATGGGATACAATTAAGTATGGGAGGAGTACAAATTTAAGTGGCAGAAACCAAACTATTGGGAGTGCAGCTAGACAACTGCTTATTATGGTCTTCTCAAATAACTAATCTATGTAAAAATAATAATAATATTAAAACAGCATGCATAATCAGAAGGATAGCTAAATATTTACCAGGAAAAATTATTCAGCAAATAACACAAGCATTAATTGAGAGTCAGGTGAACTACTGTTCGGTGGTCTGGGGAAATGCATCATCAAGTAAAGTTAGAAGACTGCAGAATGCACAGAATAAAGCAGCAAGGATTGTTTTAAGGTGGAGATATGGTTATTCTGTTGCAGTCATGGGTTGTTTTAAGGTGGAGATATGGTTCTTCTGTTGCAGTGTTCTCGGTTGGTCATCAATCGACAAGGATATTGAAAAAAACATGCTTATTTTATTTTATAATATACATAATTTAAAACGGTATTCAGTTGGTAAGAGACAGACATTCCGTAAATACTAGGAATAGATTGTCCACCATCTATGCGTTATACAGACATAAATCAATGATCATGAGGAAGGTGAGGGATCAGCCCAGAACTACACGGCAGGACCTGGTCAATGACCTGAAGAGAGCTGGGACCACAGTCTCAAAGAAAACCATTAGTAACACACTATGCCGTCATGGATTAAAATCCTGCAGCGCACGCAAGGTCCCCCTGCTCAAGCCAGCGCATGTCCAGGCCCGTCTGAAGTTTGCCAATGACCATCTGGATAATCCAGAGGATGAATGGGTCTGTGGTCTGATGAGACAAAAATAGAGCTTTTTGATCTAAACTCCACTCGCCATGCTTGGAGGAAGAAGAAGGATGAGTACAACCCCAAGAACACCATCCCAACTGTGAAGCATGGAGGTGGAAACATCATTCTTTGGGGATGCTTTTCTGCAAAGGGGACAGGATGACTGCACCGTATTGAGGGGAGGATGGATGGGGCCATGTATCGCGAGATCTTGGCCAACAACCTCCTTCCCTCAGTAAGAGCATTGAAGATGGGTCGTGGCTGGGTCTTCCAGCATGACAACGACCCGAAACACACAGCCAGGGCAACTAAGGAGTGGCTCCGTAAGAAGCATCTCAAGGTCCTGGAGTGGCCTAGCCAGTCTCCAGACCTGAACCCAATAGAAAATCTTTGGAGGGAGCTGAAAGTCCGTATTGCCAAGCGACAGCCCCGAAACCTGAAGGATCTGGAGAAGGTCTGTTATGGAGGAGTGGGCCAAAATCCCTGCTGCAGTGTGTGCAAACCTGGTTAAGAACTACAGGAAACATATGATCTCTGTATTTTCTGCTTTTCTGATGTATCAAATATTTATGTAATGCAATAAAATGCAAATTAATTACTTAAAAATCTTACAATGTGATTTTCTGGATTTTTGTTTAGGATTCTGTCTCTCACAGTTTGAAGTGTACCTATGATAAAAAAAAATATAGACCTCTACATGCTTTGTAAGTAGGAAACACTGCTGATTTTGCAGGTTATCAAATACTTGTTCTCCCCACTGTAGGTCTGTAACAGTTTGGGTCTAGAGTGTCTCCTCCTTTGAAGATGGAGATGACCACGGCAGCTTTCCAATCTTTGGGGATCTCAGACGATACGAAAGAGAGGTTTAACAGGCTAGTGATAGGGGTTGCAACAATTGCGCGGATAATTTTAGAAATAGAGTTCCAGATTGTCTAGCCCAGCTGATTTATAGGGGTCCAGATTTTGCATCTCTTTCAGAACATCAGCTATCTGGATTTGCGTGAATGAGAAATGGGGGAGGCTTGGGCAAGTTGCTGTGGCAGTCCGAAGGACTACTCAAGGTTTGGCGGATGCCAGGAAAATGCTACCTGCCTGAAAGCACAGTGCCAACTGTAAAGTTTGGTGGAGGATGAATATTGGTCTGGGGCTGTGTCTCATGGTTCAGGCTAGGCCCCTTAATTCTATTGAATGGAAATCTGAACGCTACAGCATACAATTACATTCCAGACGATTCTGTGCTTCCAACTTTGTTGCAACAGTTTGGGGAAGGCCCTTTCCTGTTTCAGCATGACAATGCCCCTGTGCACAAAGTGAGGTCCATACAGAAATGGTTTGTCAGAATCGGTGTGGAAGACCTTGACTAGCCTGCACAGGGCTCTGACCTCAACCCTATCGATCACCTGTAGGATGAATTGGAACGCTGACTGCGAGCCAGGCCTAATCGCTCAACATCAGTGCCCGACCTCACTAATGCTCTTGTGGCTGAATGGAAGCAAGTCCCCGCAGCAATGTTCCAACATCTAGTGGACAGCTTTCCCAGAAGAGTGGAGGTTGTTATAGCAGCAAAGGGGGGGACCAACTCCATGTTAATGCCCGTGATTTTGGAATGAGATGTTTGACGAGCAGATGTTTGTCCACATACTTTTGGTCATGTAGTGTAAGTACCCGAACAAGATATAGTATATGTGGTAGTCAATTTGCATCTCTTCCACTCATTTCAACAGAGGACTTTGACTGCAGGGCGAATGAGTACTGGAATGAATTCTACACCATCCATGAGAATCGCTTCTTCAAAGACCGCCACTGGCTCTTCACAGAGTTCCCTGAGCTGGCCCCACAGTGTCGTCTCAACCAGGACTCCTGTATTGGGGACCATAGAGCTGAGGACAGTGAACCACATGGTCTCGAACAGAGTCAGGGCCAAACCAGTGAAGTCGCTCCTCTGGCCCCTGTAGATGGTGACTTCCCTGGATCCAGTGCCATGTATCGCATACTGGAGGTGAGGAATATTGAATCATAGTATGACTGCAGTATATGTTCGCTTGGCTGCCAGTCTGTTTGTGTTATGCCAACTCATTGTCACTCATTGTAATGTCAAACATGAAGAATGAGCAATAGATTTGGCAAGAGCACAAACAGATATGGGACCAGCTAAGTACATGTGGCCCTTAGGCATAAAGTAGGCTAACCTATGCCCTTGTTTGATTCAATAGGTTGGCTGTGGTGTTGGCAACACCGTCTTTCCCATTCTGAAGACCAACAAGTGAGTGGTGGTTGGGACCACGTGTATTGATCAGTCCCATTATGCAGTATGCAGCCTGATCAGTTTGACTTTGTATAGTAGCTACTACCCTCTTCGTATACACATGCTGTATATCTGCTATTCAGATCTCAATATGTATTAGATGCAACCCTGTTCACACCTCCTTGTTGCGTGACCCTGTCTTCTTTGTGTGTGACAGTGACCCTGGGCTCTTTGTCTACTGCTGTGATTTCTCCAGCACCGCTGTAGAGCTGGTCAAGGTGAGAAGGAGAAATGCTTGATAGATGATGTCATTAGTTGGCTGATAAATAGATTTATTCATCTTGTCCCTTTCACTACCAGGCTAATTCAGAATATGACCCCGGACGCTGCTATGCCTTTGTTCATGACCTGGGTGATGAGGGAGCTATTTACCCTGTCCCAGACGCCAGCATGGGTGTTATAGTGCTCATCTTCGTGCTCTCAGCCCTGCATCCTGACAAGTAAGCCGGCCCCTGTGTGACGTGTTTGAGTGTGGCAACAATCAAGTGTGGGTGTGTGTCTGTGTGACTGCATGTGTGTGATAGGGAAAATTAAGTGCCATCAAATTCCCATGTCTCTTTTTCTCTGTCAGGATGCAAGCCTCCATCAGCAGACTGGCTCGGCTGCTGAAGCCTGGAGGAGTGCTGCTGCTCAGGGACTATGGGCGCTATGACATGGCACAGCTACGCTTCAAGAAAGGTTAGTTACCATAGGCACTCATGCGTGGGACTGTGTGGGATCAAATCAAATTGTATTGGTCACATACACATATTTAGCAGATGTTATGTAACAAAATGCTTATAAATTGTGATTAGCAATATGTACATGTTTTGGGGAAAATCTGTTGAATGTGTTCCTTTTTCAGGAAGGTGTTTGTCAGATAACTTTTATGTCCGGGGTGATGGAACACGAGTCTATTTCTTCACACAAGGTAATGAATCAAATCAAAAGGCTAGTATGTACTGCTTTTTAACAGTGGTAATTTGCAAGTCACTTTTTAAAAATGTATTTCTTATTTAACCTTTTATTTATCTAAGCACCTGGGTGAACGTAGAGCTGTGCAGACGAATGGCTGAGGGAACCCAATAGCAAAACATGTCTAATGCTTTGCACACACCCCTCAATCCATCTCCATGGTGTCCATCATCACAATGGTCTCATGGAGGTATCCCAATTCTATCCCTCCCTCCCAGGGGCTGCAGTCCCACATCTACCTCAGACACTAGACACTTTCTGTTGTTTTTTTTGTATATTATATCTCCATGACATCTCTCTCCAGATGAGCTACATGATTACTTCAGTGAAGCGGGTCTGGAGAAGGTCCAGAACATGGTGGACCGGCGGCTGCAGGTGAACAGAGGCAAGCAGCTGACCATGTACCGTGTCTGGATCCAATGCAAGTACCGCAAGCCTCATACTCAACCACCAGAGACACAGGAGTGAGCCAGGAATAGCAGAGAGAACACTGTGTGGCTTATCATTGAACTAGTGTCTGAGGTAGATGTGGGACTGCAGCCCCTGGGAGGGAGGGATAGAATTGGGATACCTCCATCAGACCATTGTGATGAGGGACACTATGGAGATGGATTGAGGGGTGATGTGTGTGCAAAGCATTAGACATGTTTTTCTATTGGTTTCCCTCAGCCATTTGTCTTCACAGCTCTGGTTTCCCCCAGGTGCTTTTTGATAATGAATTTCTGACTGAGAGGTGGACATGACTCAGAAACGGAATACAGAGAAGGCTGATGAGCTAATGAAACCTGAACAAATGTCTGGAAACCCAATATTCTAATGTTTACATTCAACAGACTGTTTGCCATAATCCATTATTTTAGATCAATTGCGCTGTAGGAGTAAACTTTTTTTTTTTTTTACATTCACCACTTCAAAATGATTAAAAAACCTTGTGTAAACCCATCACTGTGACATGATTCCTTTCTGATAATTGCCTTCACTTCACATATCAAAAGATGATTGCATTTCTGTCTCCCTGAAACCTTATGGGCAGTTTTAGATTGCATGTAGCTAGTTTGTAAATCGACTTCAATTGGTCTACAGTCGGTTTTGGGGGCAGGCGTGGTTGGGGTGAAGGTGGAAAGACAAATTTGAACAATCTCACGAGAATGAAGGGAGATTTACCGATTATTGTTTACATTCCCCCCCAAAATGAGGAACCGAACCGATCCAGATTCAACTGAAATGATCGGAACAACACAACTTCCGTAACAGATTGTTTGCTAGGGCGAGGAAGGTGAAGCCGCACACCAACTTTGTTCTGATTGAGTACAGAATTAGACCGAACATATCATATCGGAGGACAAAATTAAAACACAATAAAGGCCACATTGTTGGATCATATTCGCGATGAAAAGGGCAAGTGATGGTCATTGTTCGGGATAAATACCCCGAAAGAGGCATGGTACGGCCCTTGATGAAAGGAATGTGAACCTGGGGATACCCGTGTAGGGAGTGCGGAAAGGCGGGTTCGGGATACCCCAGGACTCCTAGGCCGAGAAGGGAACTATCCGTCGTTATTGGGGGGCCAAGCAGACGCTCGTCTCCTAACGGGTAACAAATCAACACCGAAGAACGGGGATTTGGATGAGGCCTCGTTTGACAGTGTCGAGGTAGGGAGACAAGAATCTTGGACAAAAAAAAGATTGGACCCGTGGAAAATATCATTACAACAGGTAACCTTGGTCGAGCTGTATTAATGTTTTATTTCTAACATAACACTTCGGGTTGGGTCATAATATTCCTGAAAAACAGCAGTTATGTAGCTAACGTTAGCTAACTAGCTAACGTTACATGTTAATCGGACATTTGACATGTCGCTATCCATCTCCCTTAACCTAGTAACGTTAGTTAGCTAACTAGTTATGTACCCCCCTCCTTAAATTTACCATTTTACAAGTAGGTATATTTTGGAAACATAACATTTTGTTTTTTAGTTACCTATCAGACATATTTGCCAACGAAGTGACCAACTTGCTAGTTACTAGTTAGCTGCACCAGGTGGCTAACGTCGGACGTTAGCTAGCTACTGTAGTTAACTAGCTAGTTAACAAGCATTTAGCTTAGGGGGGGCTGAAATATTGACACATGTCAACTAATGTAATGAACACATGATCACGAGTCATGATGATGTCTATCATGTTACTCTCATTTTTAGTAGTCTGTCCCCTGCAAGTGGATGATGGCAAGCTGCCTGTACTCTTTGATCAGCTAGCTAGTTAGTTATCTAGCTAGTTGATTTGATATACTATTAACAAGTTGGTTGGTCGCTGGCCTGACCCTTCTTGCCAAAACGGTCTGCTTCATTGCCTAGCTAGTTAGCTATGTGGCAAAATGACTCAATCAGATTCACAAATCTTATCACAATACTGTAATCACAGTTTTCAAACCATATTTTCTGAAATGTCCCATCTCAGCCAGCACTAGACTGTGCACAGCTCTTGCTTGTTTAGTCGTTGTTTGATTTGTTGTTGTTGATCAAGTGCTGTGTTGGAATCAGTGGTGGTGACTTTAGATTTTTTAAAACAAAAAACAGGTGTGTCTAAGGTTATCCATGAGTCATTATCTGCGAATGTATAGTTGGATGCGTCAACACATTCACCTATAGGCAACCCT
This sequence comes from Oncorhynchus keta, assembly GCF_023373465.1. NCBI lineage: Eukaryota > Metazoa > Chordata > Actinopteri > Salmoniformes > Salmonidae > Oncorhynchus > Oncorhynchus keta. The sequence continues at coordinate 10,538,936 of NC_068425.1, read as the reverse complement.
GAACTGGTTGTGTCACTAAATCCTCAAGCTGTTGTCAGACGATTTCCAGCCCCTTGTATTCTTACTCTGTATGATGTTTGTCTGTGCTATGGAAAGTAAACAGATCTGATATCAAATTGTGTGTTTCTTGCTCATTGTCCCTGCAGCCATGATGGAAGAACTGCACAGCCTGGACCCGCGACGCCAGGAGCTGCTGGAGGCTCGCTTCACCGGGGTCGGCGTGGCTAAGGTCTGTGCTACTACACTATATCATTGGAGATGAGAGGCCTATATAGGGTCCTGCTCCTTTGCCACTCCACCCTTTCTACTAATGTAGGACTGACAGGGGGATCTCAGTGTTGCAAATTTACTTTAGGGCCATAACTATCTATCTTTGTCTCTCTCTCACCCTTTCTCTTTGTTTCTCCTTTTCTTTGTTTGATTCTCTATTTCTGGTTGAGCTTGGCCAGGGACCGGCTGGCCCCCTCCGCCTCTCTCTCTCGCTCTCTTGAGAATGTAGAGCTGTGTGTCTGTGTTTGTTGGCTGGTGTGATATGCTATCCTCTCCTACTGGCTCATGATGTGGCGGCTGCATATGCAAGTGCGGAGGGCTGCCAAGAAGGGAACGGGCAGGGAGTGGGGGCAGGGATGGGCATGAATGCCGGTCACCCTCATACGCGTAGAAACCCTGACCAGATGTTATGGCACTAGCTCTCTGGCTTTTGATTAGAGGTCCTGCCTGGTGGTGCTGAGGTAAACTCCATCTTAGAGAGCTGCCTTTGTGGAAAGTGAACCGGAGCCCAGAGAGTGAATCAGAGCCAGGACTGGGCTCTATGCCAGCCATAGGCAGAACTGAACCCAGAGCACGGTGCTGTCGCAGAGAAAATGGCGGCTCCCGCTAAAAGCATCACACCACGGCCGCCCCGTCTGACCAGGGTCCGTCTGATAGAGTTGCAGTGTGTGGAAAGACTGGGAAAGAGAGAGAGGAAGTATTAGCCTAGAGAGAGTTGAGAGACATATAGCATGCCCTGGTGTTATAGGTCTGAAAGCCCCAAGATATGAGGGCAGCTCAGCCTGTCTCTCTTGACCTTGAACAGCCCTGTAGCTCTGCTCCCTATCAGTCATCCTGAGCTGCCTTTTAAGCGTTTAAGCAGTCCAGAATTGTCGGCAGAGAGAAATGTGCTGTTTTTCAGCTAATTTCCTGCAATTCTATCAATTTTGCAATGGAGCTGAGAGAATTTTGTACATACGTTTTAAGGATGGACAGAAATTATTTCCTTTAGCTGCGCCACTAAGTGAATACAGGGGAAACACTGAAAGCCCTCCAATACCCTATCTGAGCAGTAGGATTTTGAAATTGTTTGAACAAGGCTGGAGAGAATGAGGATGAAATAATGAAAGGCGAGAGTGTGAGGGAGAAAAAATTGAGAGACCTATTCCCACCTGCATTAGTTATGTCTGATGTTCAGCAATTTCAGGTTCAATTTAGTTAGAGGGAGCAGCATTATGTGCCCAGAATGACTAAGTATATTTTTCTGATATGGCAGAGCCTGGTGAATTCAAAAGTGAGTCATTTGAGTGACAGGCATCACCTAGGGAACAGACATTTAGAATTAATAGGGTAGGTGCACAGTGTGGAGACGAATGGTGATGATATTAGCTCAAGCCTATTCCTCTCCCGACTCTCTTCTGCTCTCTCTTTCTCTCACAAACAATCACTCACCTTATCTGTTCACCAGAGAGTAGCCATGGGGAGAAGCAGTCAGTCAAATGAAAGCAGAAAGCATTATCCCTCCCTTCCACACCCCTGGTTTAATTGTGAATTAAGTTTAGTCCCTCCCTGCCCTTGGCATATCCTTCCACTCTTTGTCTGACGTGTAATTGTGTGGGTTTGTTTGTTTGTTTTTTGAACAGGGTTCAGGCCACAATGAGTCATCCAATCAGAGCCTGTGCAGCGTGGGCTCTCTCAGCGACAAAGAGCTGGAGGTCAGTGTCCCACAGCAGTGACGCCATACATTTTTTCACTCTTGTTATATGATATTTTAGACATCGTCCGCTGTCATAAAGTGAAATGTGTTTCTCCTACTCTTTATCCAGACCCCAGAGAAAAAGCCCAACGACCAGAGAACGAGGAAGAGGAAAGCAGAGCTGTACGACAGCAGCCAAGGTGAGATGTCTGTCTCCCTTCCTCTGTGATCTCTCTGTCACCTCAGTCGTGCCTTGCCGGCAGCCATTTTGTTGTCAGAATAGATCAATGTCACACAGATTTTCTGCCTTTTTTTTCTCTTCTCCAGGGAAAGGAGGAGCAAGAGGACAGAAAATTAGTGATTATTTTGAGGTGAGTGTGCTCACTTTCTGGCAAAACGCATCCATAGCTTTCAATTCCTTCGCTCTTCTTCTGACTTTTCCATTTAATCTGTCAGTTTGCGGGTGGTAGCGGTCCTGGTACCAGTCCTGCCAGGAGTCTCCCTCCAGTTGTCCGCTCCTCCCCACAACATCACTCCCTCTCCAACCCCCCAGGCACGGTGAGCATGCTCCCTTACTTCCCTGTTCTTTTTCCTCCTCCCTTTTCACCATATCTTTTTTTCTCTCCCGCTGTTCCTAACGAACCCATCATGCCCTTCAAACTGATCTGAATGCAAAGCAGAATGTTACTGTGGTCCATGACATGATGTTAGTGGTATGTGTGGATGTCTTTCTATCCCAGATGCAGCAGGGCAGCCCGTCCTCTATGGGTTCAGCCAACACAGAGCACTCATCCTGTTCCCTAAAGCCTGTCTCCCTCTACATGAACCACAAAGCCACACAGGTAGCTGTTACCTTGCACCTTCTGTACAGATTCACAGAGCACTGGTGATGTCTAATAACTCCTGTATAATATGACACGTCTCCAATGACTGTTTGACTTCATCTCTCTTTCTCGCCTCCTCCTGCAGTCTGACCTGACAGTAGAGAAGCTAACTGCTATGGAGAACAACAAGAACTCTGACCTGGAGAAGAAGGAGGGGAGGATAGATGACTTACTGCGGGTGGGAACACCTCTGCCATCAACGCGTCCTTGTTTTCCCATTCTGTCTTCTAATGGAATAACATGTTGTTGGCCTCGTCATGAGACAGCATTATGCTCCAGACATGGGAACAGACCTCCTCAGAAACTTCCATCTGACATTTTAAAAGAGCTTTGTTTCATTAAAAGGACTATTAATGAATGGGATTTTGACCCGTTCTGTTTCAGGCGAACTGTGACCTTCGAAGGCAGTTGGATGAGCAGCAGAGGATGCTGGAGCGGTACAAAGAACGCTTGAACAAATGTGTGACCATGAGCAAGAAGCTGCTGATTGAGAAAGTGAGTTCTCCCTCTGTCCCTACAACAGGCTTGGGAGTCTAGAATAACTTAACCCATGTCTATTTTCTTGACCAAGGACTAGCTTTCCCCAAGTATAATGTGCGTGTGTGTGTTCTCGCCCCCCAGTCGAAGCAGGAGAAGATGGCGTGTCGCGACAAGAGCATGCAGGACCGTCTACGTCTGGGTCACTTCACCACCGTCCGACATGGTGCCTCATTCACAGAACAGTGGACCGACGGATATGCCTTTCAGAACCTTATCAAGTAAGGGTCACTCAAAAGCCTCTCTCACTCTGCATCTAATTTTCTCCTCCTTCATGCTCCTCCTCTCTATTCTCCTCTGTTGTTTTTAATATCTTTCTCTCTCACATCAGCACTGACCCTCCCCATCTCCTGTCTGTCTCTGTGTCTGTCTGTGTCTCGTCTCTAGGCAACAGGAGAGGATCAACTCCCAGCGAGAGGACATAGAGAGACAGAGGAAGGCCCTGGCCAAGAGGAAACCGCCCTCAATGGCCCAGACCCCGCCCCTTAGCCTGGAGCAGAACAAACGCAAGAGCAAGGCCAACGGAGCCGAGAGCGAAGCGTACGTTACCCTGCCTCTTCCACTCTCTGTTTAAATGCATACATTTTCCCAGGTTTGGTTCTGTTTATCATGGTGAGTTTCTTCTTCCAGGTTATCACAGGCCGAGTATCACGAGCAAGAGGAGATTTTCAAACTAAGACTGGGCCATCTCAAGAAGGTAGTGTGCTGTTTTTACATGCAATGTTTCTATGTTTTGTGTATGTAGTTTGTCTACTGTTTATCTGTTGGTTCCTGTAAAAGTTGCTAATAAGCTTGCTGTGTATTGCAGGAGGAGGCAGAGATCCAGGCTGAGCTGGAGAGGTTGGAGCGAGTACGGAACCTGCACATCCGCGAGCTCAAGAGGATCCACAACGAGGATAACTCCACGTACGTGCTCTCTACCAGTGTTCTTTTATTTGTTTTCTCTCTGTTTGACTTATAATCAAAATATGTCTGCTTTCCGCCACAGGTTCAAAGACCACCCTACGCTAAACGACCGGTACCTACTGCTCTACTTACTAGGCCGAGGTGGCTTCAGTGAAGTTTACAAGGTGAGAGCACTCTGCCCATTCATTAACAGTCAGTGGAACTGACCTTTTGTCATCATGGTCAAATGCATAGTTGTATACCCATTGAACTAAGTATAGCGACTACATAGTCGAAAGGTTTTCTCATAATGATGAACTTTTGATGTTCACCTGGAATCCATTTAAGTCTGTGCCAAGTTTTCAAACGGTTTCATGTTGGTGCCAGGTTTTTCTCAGATATGATAAAGAATAATGGATGTGATAGAATCATTTATTTATAATTGATGTCACGTCTCTCACTTTTGAAGGCCTTTGACCTAACGGAGCAGAGATACGTCGCAGTCAAAATCCACCAGTTGAATAAGAACTGGAGGGATGAGAAGAAAGAGAACTACCACAAGTGAGTTCCCTTTTTCTTATCATAGACACAAAAACAGTTCTCGGAGTGATACGGGTAACAAAAGCACTTTGGTTTTAACATTGGAGTTTTTAACATGGTCTCTGTTTCAGACACGCATGTCGAGAGTATAGAATCCATAAGGAGCTGGACCACCCACGGATAGTCAAACTCTACGACTACTTTTCACTCGACACAGACTCGTAAGTCCCCCCCCCCCCAAAAAAAGAGCTACAGAACATATCCAACACATCTTTGGAATAGAAAGTGAGATTTTGGGGGATTTCTAGTTCTGGTGTTATTTATTTAATTCAACTCTATCCTACTGTTTTGAAACAGTACCTCAGTCGGTTCCTTTGTCTCTCGTTGTGGAACAGGCTCTGTACGGTTTCTAAACTAAAACAGTACCACACAGCCAATTCAATTTCTAGGTTCTGGAGTTAAACAGTACCACATCCTCTCTCTCTCGTTGTGTTCCAGGTTCTGTACGGTTCTAGAGTACTGTGAGGGGAACGACCTGGATTTCTACCTGAAGCAGCACAAGCTGATGTCGGAGAAGGAGGGCCGCTCCATCATCATGCAGATGGTCAACGCCCTCAAGTACCTCAACGAGATCCGCCCACCCATCATCCACTACGACCTCAAACCTGGTGGGTACACACAGCAGATCGCACGGACACTAGCATGGCAGCAGTTACACTGCGATATTAGTATCAGGTCAACACTGATGCCATCACTTACAGAACCAGTCAAAAGTTTTGACACTTACTCATTTCAGGGTTTTTCTTTATTTTTACTATTTTCTACATTGTAGAATAATAGTGACGACATCAAAACAATGAAATAACACATATGGATGGAATCATGAAGTAACCAAAAAAGTGTTAAACAAATCAACATATATTTGAGATTCTTCAAAGTAGCCACCCTTTGCCTTGTTGACAGCTTTGCACACTCTTAGAATTCTCTCAACCAGCTTCAGCTGGAATGCTTTTCCAATGTTCTTGAAGGAGTTCCCACATATGCTGAGTACTTGTTGGCTGCTTTTCCTTCACTCTGCAGTCCAACTCATCCCAAACCATCTCAATTGCGTTGAGATTGGGTGAATGTGGAGGCCAGGTTATCTGATGCGGCACTCCATCACTCTCCTTGGTCAAATAGCCCTTACACAGCCTGGAGGTGTTTTGGGTCATTGTCCTGTTGAAAAACAAATGATAGTTCCACTAAGCACGAACCAGATGGGATGGCGTATCACTGCAGAGTGCTGTTGTTTCTCTTTGCTTATTTGAGCTGTTCTTGCCATAATATGGACTTGGTCTTTTACCAAATAGGACTATCTTCTGTATACCACCTCTACCTTGTCACAGCACAACTGATTGGCTCAAACGCATTAAGAAGGAAAGAAATTCCATAAATTAACCCTTAACAAGGCACATCTGTTCATTGAAATGCATTCCATGTGACTACCTCATGAAACTGGTTGAGAGAATGCCATGAATGTGCAAAGCTGTCATCAAGGCGAAGGGTGACTACTTTGAAGAAACTCAAATATAAAATATATTTGGATTTGTTTAACACTTTCTTTTTTTTATTTTTAGGTTACTACATGATTCAATATATGTTATTTCATAGTTTTGATGTCTTCACTATTATTCTAGAATGTAGAAAATTGTAAAATAAAGAAACCCTGCAATGAGTAGGTGTGTCATTTTGACTGGTAGTCTACATGTAAAGCAAGTTGAAACGATGACAGCAGACTAAAACGAGACAAGATAAAAGATACCTTTCACTCAGTTGACTCTTAAGGCTGGTTTACAGTTGGTCTATCGACATCGACAGTCTGTAGACTGTTGTCGCAGTGACATCATGAACGTTCTATTGTCGTCCGACATTAAACTTGTCGTTGTTGTTATGATATGCTTGACAGCAGCCTGGTGATCCAAATAGCATAACTGGTGTATTTTAACACCAATAAACCCATCCGATTCGGTTACTGGCCCAATGCTCTAACCACTAGGCTTCCTTTTTAGTACATTTTTATGAATTATTACAGGAAAATAAACTCCCAACAAGATAATTTTTCAATGTAATGTCAAGTTAATTAAAGAAAATAGCTTACGGTTGTGTATGTGACGTAATAAATGCAGGGCGTTCTACCGGATAATTTGTTTAACTTGTCTCGTTGCTGTCGCAGTTGGGTAACCATGACAACACACTTATCTGTCTCCAACAAGAAAACCGAGAAGTCTGTGTCTGTCTTTAGACATTCCACCGGAGTATAAATGAAATGTTGTTTTGACCAGCGAAACTTGTCTGTAGACAATTCGAACGCGGCATGTCGTTAGACCAATTTATAAACCAGCCATGCCAGTATATTACAGAGAAATGTTCATTGTGAACTTTTGTCTTGACCTCTGACTTGTCGTTTCCTCAGGCAACATCCTCCTGGTGAATGGCACAGCCTGTGGGGAGATCAAAATCACCGACTTCGGCCTGTCCAAGATCATGGACGACGACAGCTACAACTCAGTGGATGGGATGGAGCTGACCTCGCAGGGTGCAGGGACCTACTGGTGAGGCGCCGCACAAACTAGAACAATAGAATGACTATCTTGTTTGGATGATTGTTATTGTGGAAAGGGTGTTGCTCTAAGCAATGATCTTCCCTTGCAGGTACCTTCCCCCTGAATGCTTTGTGGTGGGTAAAGAGCCTCCTAAAATCTCCAACAAGGTGGACGTGTGGTCAGTGGGAGTCATCTTCTACCAGGCTCTGTACGGACGCAAGGTAATGCAAGCACGCACACACTACTCACTCCTCTCAGAATTGTATTCATGCTCTTTATATTCCATTTAAGAGATGAGGATGTTTTGTGTTGCTAACTTTAGCCTCTTTTCTCTTTCTTTGTCTTCCCCGCCAGCCCTTTGGCCATAACCAGTCTCAACAGGACATCCTGCAGGAGAACACCATACTGAAGGCAACAGAGGTTCAGTTTCCCCCCAAACCAGTAGTCACCCCAGAAGCTAAGGTACTACTTTTTTTTTTTCTGTCCTTCCCTCAACTTTCCGTGATTTGTTAGTCCATTCCCTAAATTCTTCCTCACCTGGTGTTGTTTCTCCATCCCTCTTTCATTGGTCTGTTACTTTACACATTCATCCTTTTCTGCTCTGTGTACAAATTATTCTCCTGTCACAACGTCTATAAATGTCCCCTCCTTATCTCTCTCCAGGCCTTTATAAGGCGCTGTCTGGTCTACCGGAAGGAGGACCGTATCGATGTGCACCAGCTAGCCAGTGACCCCTTCCTCATGCCTCACATCCGCAAGTCTGTGGCCACGTCCGGGGCCTCTGGCACGGCTATACCTTCCACCTCCAGCTCCTCCAACAGCAGCGCCTCAAACTGAGCCTTCACTATCTATCTCACTACGAACTGACTGACCTAAGTGGAAGGTGGAGGTGGGGGTGGCTGCCTGATTCAGCCCCCTCATCACTTCCCATCCTGTTATGTCCCACCATGGGCTCAGCACCCCAGGGAAACCTCTGGGGTGCAGGCAGGGGGAGCTTGAGGAATCATGGATGAGGTGGAGGGGAGAGAGGTGGGGTAATCAGTGTTCCAACTGAAACCTGGAGCCCTCCATGTCCACCCACCCAGCTTCCCTGTCTCTCCCTCCCCTGAGGGGTGTTGTTGTTCTGGGGGTCAAAGCCCTAGGGTCCCCCACAGTGTGGAGGGGGACATGGCACTGAGCTGAGGAGAAATGGGAAAATTCAACAATTTTAAGATTAAAAGAATGGAACAGGGCTGCATTAGCTTTGAGAAATGGAAGGGACTGTTGGAAGACTCTGTTTTCCATCTCATACACACCCACCCACCCACCCACCCACCATGCCTCGGAGTCGTCCCAGATGCTCTGGGTTCTCCTTTTGATAAATGCTTTGGTTGTCATCCAACCCCCTCCCCTGACTGACAGTACCAGTCTAGCCTGCCTTTAGACTGGACCTGAACAAGACCTATGGCGTTCATTAATTTAAGCCACTCTCCTGGGTCCAGGTCGTTTTTGAAGGGAGGCATACCGACCCCCCTGTCTGTTTTAAATCCTGTGACCAAAGCTTAAGACTTCCAGATGGTGGCACTGTTCCGCTGCAGTTTTTATATTGGTTCTAGTTGTTACATGATAATATGACGTGGAAAACTAATGAATGGTCCCTTTTTTAAAGAATTGTTACTTACATTTTCCCAATTTTAAGGAAAAAAAAGCAATTGGTGGTTTTTAAATTTCTTTTTTTTTTTTTTTTTGCCCTATTCTCGTTTTAGTAATTCCCTTCACAAAAACATATTTATTTAGGTCTGTTTTAATGAATTTTTTGCCAATAAAATGCAAGGGACTGGTTTACTCATTGTACTGTTGGGAGGAGATTGGGCCTTAGCAGAGAATTGCATAACCCATTAAATACTATTGGTTAAACTGTGCGATCTGAGTGTTTGTGGGGGTGTTAGTTCTGGTTGGGTTGTTTACTCTCCGAAGGCTCGGCAAGCTCATTTCTCTACATCAACAACACAAAGCACACTTATGTAATATTTATTATCTGTAACCTGGCGGTTGCAGAGGAACATGAACAGCTGGAGAAGGTCTATCGAGGAAGAACTAAAATAATCAAGAAAATCTTTGAAAGGGCGGCAGGTAGCCCAGCGGTTAAGAGCTTTGGGCCAGTAACCAAAACGTCGCTGGTTCAAATCCCAGAGCTGACCAGGTGAGAAATCTGTCAATGTGCCCTTGAGCAAGGCACTTAACCCTAGTTTCTCCTGTAAGTTGTTCTGGATAAGAGCGTCAGCTAAATGACAAAAATATCAAATGAATATAACAAAGTGGGGGAAACCAAACCTGATGGAGAAGTTTGAATAACCTAAAGACAGGTTGGCTGACAACACCATGAGACTGTGGATGTGTCGATGAGGCAGAAGGCCATGTGGTATGATTCAAATAGCTAACAACCATGTGGGGAATCATTTTTACCTTGTTGAGACTGTTGAGGTGTTTTGACTAATGTCTATGCTAATATGGCTCAAATTCGCTAGCTAACCAACAACTGTAATGATGTATTTGAGAGACAAGTGCTCCTTGTGCAAATGTATTTGTCTTCAATAAACATTTTGAGACAAAATATAGTTTACATGTCAACAATCTAAGCCAGCCCTGTCTGTTTTGCCCCATATATGCTTATGTGTTAAGTTTTGTTGCTAAACATCCAACCCGTCTACTCCCCAGGGGTTCTCAAAATGGGGTCCACGGACCCTGAGGTACTGAAGGGGGTCCGCGGTCAGATCTCAAAATCTGTCTATACACTATCATTTTTACATTTGATTTTTTTAAATGAATTTTACAAACAGATTGAATGAATTTTGGCCAAGAGATCTGTAGAATAAGTTAAGAGGGTGTATGTAATACAATGTAACATGATTGATCTACAAATGATGTTCTTAATTAACCCTGGGCAACATGGGCCTGGATATTGGCATCCACAGTACTCCACCAATTATCAACTCCATCCTAATTATATTTTATGTTATGTAAATGCACTGTAATTTAAGCTTTAAAACTGCAACGTTTTCTCTCTGCCTCAAGAGAGAAACCGCAACAACAACAAAAAGTTCTCTCCGATGCCAAGAAATGGACATTTTAAATGGTTTGCCTGGCCATGCACTGCCAAAGTCATAGTAGAACTCTTTGTATGCTATTTTTTTTTATCTCACTCCAGTTGTGTTCTGATTATGAGGGGGTCCCCGATGAATTTGCTATCACAAAAGGTGTCCCCGGCCAAAAATAAGTTTGAGAGCCCCTGAAGTAATTATCTATATTACAACAGTCACATTATTGAATGAATGATTGGGCTCGCGTAGTGCTGAATTGATGCCATGAGCGAAGATCACTCTACCATTGAACCACACTGATATAAAATGCATGGGTAGGCCATAGAGATAGTAATTGAGGGGGTCAGCGGTCAATCTAGTTCTGTGGGTAGGCTACTACCGTGCACGGTGCATTCGCACGTTGTTTAAAATGTGTGTTAAACTGAGTGTGGTTGTGTGCAGTGCACTGCCAAAGCCACAGATCAATAATGATCAGTGGAGAGGAAGACAGACAGGGCCCTGAGCCATGCATACTGCTAATGGTCCAACAATGACTGTGTTCACAAGAGAGATGGATGAAGCCAACACATCGGTGACACCAGCTTTGAACTTTTAGGCTCCTTGTGCAGATTGTGCACACACACCCACATTATCCACCAATGTAAAGTTGTTCTGATTGATGCATCATTCTTGCATTTCCCAACAGATTGACATTGGATTGTTTCCACTCTCCCCAACATCCACCACTACCAATCCCCAACACAGAATCCTTCCAGGTGTGAATATGTGCACCAGGGCAGTTTAATTGATTCACGAGGAAGGGACAGCAATACGGTGATAATTAAATAATCCAGAATTGTGGAGGCCAAGAAGCCATCACTTTAGTATTTTTCACACATATTTGTGAGTTGGCTTTTGGTCTCTGGTTTTGGAATGGGAAGTAAAACTGTTTCTTGTTGCAGTCTCACTTGGATGATCTGTGTCCATAACTGTCACCCCACTGCTGCTTTGGGGAATGATTCTATGAGTCAGAATCTAGTATCTAGTAAAATAATTTATAATTTATGTTTTCAAACTCTACTGTCGTTTTAAAATAAGCAAAATCAAGTGTCTATAGGTGTAATATATATATATATATATATATATATATATTACGATATACAGATTTATCATATATATATATATATATATATATTACGATGTACAGATTTATCATATATATATATATATATATATATATTACGATGTACAGATTTATCATATATATATATATATATATATATATATTACGATGTACAGATTTATCATATATATATATATATATATATATATATATATATATATATATATATATATATATATATATATATATATATATTATTATATATATCTGTAATACCAATAGCTTATTTTGAAGGACACAAATAGGCCTAGACGAGATAGGCTACATATTTGCAGCATGTAACGTATCACAAGCAGGGATGTTGTTACAATGTAACAGCGGGCGGATCTCAAGAAAATGCAAGGTAATAATGTTGCATGTCTGTGATTCTGACACAGTGTTGCATATCTGCAATACAGTGCATTTAGTTTGTGCACAACTGTGTGTGAATGTGAGGCGGGCTAGAGTATGGTGACGCAAACCCAACGCGTCTGCTAACTTCAGTTTTAATGACGCGCTAAAAAGACACAGAGCCCACTCTACTCCTCCTCTCATCTGCAACCCATCATACCCACCACCACTCTACCCATCCGTCCCGAAAGGAAAGCTCTCCATAAATTGCTCCGATTTACAGTTTGCTGAGCAATAGTGGGCATGCCACGCTGCGACCGAAACAAGAATTCGAGGAGAACATGGAAAAATTGCCTTCACTTTTACAAATGCACTTTATATTTATTCATCTTTAGTCTGGAACTAAACAGCAGCGTTTCAGGTAAGATCAATATGTTGCAGTCGAATGCTTCTCGGCTTTTCATTCAAGGAAAACTCTGGAGACCGAGAGTCGCAGACTCGTTGTTATTGCATGTCTGAATATCCACCTAAAACTTATTTCGGTTGTATTTTTTTTTTTTTTTTTTGGGGGCTGGTGGGATTTTACGGGTACTTTTTATCCGAACTTCACTGATGCATTGGAATGCAACGAAAGTCCGAATTCTGAGTGGAACCAGATGTGTGTGTGTTGTGTTGGTTGGTGGGGGGGGTATGGGACTGACGCGTTGCATATATTTGCCACCTCGGGGGCAGATGTGACCTTTACATCCTGTTATACAATTACATCCATCTCTTCTCCATCCACTGTAGTAGTACCACTGACCTGCCTTACTCCTAGGCATGCTATGGGTCGATTTGTAGAGATTAAATCTATAGGTTAATAATAATCCATGAATGAAGACGGATAACACTAGGATATACAAGTTATTTCACTGTCTCTCTGAAATGAAGACAAAGTAGAGGCCCAGTAACCAACTTGACATTGTGAACAACGTTGGAGGTGGGCCAAACTAAAAACTCTTCTTGTTTCTTCAATGAAATTCTCAGTTCCTCCCATGTGGAAATATAACTTAAATTTACTTGGCCGATCCTATATCACACCCTCAGAGGGAATTGAACTTTCAACAAGATGTATTCAGTTCTTTGATACTGAGGTCTACACCAGAACATACATTGTGTGTAATGCGGCCAGAATTAGTTCAGTTAGTACAAGGGAGGGAAAACAGTATCAACAAAGCTGAGTATGATGATTCAAGGTGATGAAGTCAATAAGAAGATCATATACTGTAATTCACCAGGTTCTGTTATTACTGTTTTATTACAGTCACTGTTTTTGGTTTCTGTGTGATTTCTCTAAAAGCACAGTTGTGTCAGCTCTCAATCAAATGTCATGTAGGGCCAGATATATTGTGGTGTCTAGCTGTTACACCTGCAGTGTGGATGGTACTGGGTTTGTTTGCCAACTGCAAAGGCAATGCAGATCTCTCATTCACATGCTTTCATTCTTGTTTTCCATCATACCTATTTATTCTGTATTTTAGACACTTATTCACACCGTGAGGTCTACCTCACGGTACAGGTACAGGTTTCAGAACAATCCCTATCTCCTGGGGCTCGGTCTTACCTTTAGGATCATGGAGGAATTTCAGGTACCACCCCTGTGTCTTTGGACTCGAGCTGTACAGAAAGCAGGAAGCAAACAGCCTGATCAGCCCCTAAATAAATCCCACCCAACCACCCTCTAAAGGGCTGATCAGCCCCTAATAAATCCCACCCACTCACTGCTGCTTCTCCTCCCCTCCCACTGAGATGTTTGCTGGGAGGGGGCCTACCACCGCTCCAGCAGTTTCAGAGGCTGGCCTGAACTGTCGTAAAATAAATAGAAACAAACACACTAACAGGCTGGAATGTCCTGTCTATTTGTTGGTTGTTGTTTTTACTGGACAAGGAGATGTTCTGTTTCATAAAGCTTACCCGTAAAACAAGCGTCCCCTTTCATCGCAAACATCTGTCAAAATAAGAAAAAGGTTCAAAGACAATCCTTTGGTCCCACAACCACACCTTCATCTAGACCTGGGGGTCTTTAACCTGAGACCAGAATCTATCATCATTGTTGTTCTTATCCAATAACATCCACCCACACATTTACTCCATTTTGCTTCTACATCTATGGGAGTGAAATATTTGTTATTTCAAATTTCTATCCCAATGTGGTTCCCAGTCCCATTGCCTCCATCTCTCCAGTACGTCTCACCTCAGTGTGGATCAAGTCAGTCACCTTTGTTTCATGTACCTCGGCCTCCACTGGACCTCTGTGTTCCAGCTCCGGTGCCCTGCTCACACCCCCACGCCCAGAGAGACCTCATCAACACACCAGCCAGAGTTGGAGGAGAAGAAGGCGGTTCTGGGAACATCAAACTCTCTGCTCTTGGCTTCTCATGTTCCGTTGTTCTTGGCTGCAGGTTTAAACCGCTCTCTTTTGCAGCGGGAAACTGGCATTGGTGTGAGCAGGGTGACGGGGCAGGGAGTGGGAGAGAGGGAGAGGAGGGATCAGGCTAGATGGGTGTTGTTCTGGTTGTACTTTCCCAAGGTTTAACTTTCGTCAAAAATTTGGTGAAGCTGTTGATCTGTGCTTTACTGTACTCACATCAAACACTTTCAAATCCGCTTCTGGAATTACATTTGAAGTTTGTCTTTTACTCAGCAGAGCCATCTGAGGTTGAACCAACACTTCAAACACAGCTGCAGGGCCCAGGTGTGAACACTTTGAGAAGTTAGAGCTTCTACTTCACATCAGTAACATCAGTGCCCAGCTTGTTGGGTACTAGTCATGTCCTGTGGGAAATTAGTCATCAAGGTCTAATAGGTAGTCTCAGTTTTACTGCCTTGGTAGCCACAGAAAACCAACATTCCTTTTGTTGTGGCTCTGATTCTCATCATGACAAAAGACAAAATGACATTAGGCTGCCTTTAATAACATTTACGTCTCCAAGTGTTAGCATGGCCAAAACCATCGTTATGTAAGACTTGTCAAGGAAATCACACACCACTGGAAGCAGCGCTGCTTACTTCAGAGCATCCGGCTTAACCTCTCTGGGGTATGTGGGACGGCAGCGTCCCACCTCACCAACAGCCAGTGAAAGTGCAAGGCGCCAAATTCAAAACAACAAAAATCGCATAATTAAAATTCCTCAAGCATACAAGTATTTTACACCATTTTAAAGATACAATTCTCATTAATCCAGCCACAGTGTCTGATTTCAAAAAGGCTTTACAGCGAAAGCACCACCAACTCACAGAAAAACACAGCCATTTTTCCAGCCAAAGAGAGGAGTCACAAAAAGCACAAATAGAGATAAAATGAATCACTAACCTTTGATGATCTTCATTAGATGACACTCATAGGACTTCATGTTATACAATACATGTATGTTTTGTTCGATAAAGTGCATATTTATATCAAAACATTTCATTTTACATTGGCGTGTTATGTTCAGTAGTTCTAAAACATGCAGTGATTTTGCAGAGAGCCACATCAATTTACAGAAATACTAATCATAAATGTTGATGAAAATACAAGTGTTATACATGGAATTAGAGATATACTTCTCCTTAATGCAACTGCTGTGGTGTCAGCTTTCAAAAACACTTTGCGGAAAAAGCAAAACATGCAATAATCTGAGTACAGCGTTCAGACAACAAAGCAGCCAAAAAGATATCCGCCATATTGTGTAGTCAACATTAGTCAGAAATAGCATTATAAATATTCACTCACCTTTGATGGTCTTCATCAGAATGCACTCCCAGGAATACAAGTTCCACAATAAATGTTTGATTTGTTCGATAAAGTTCATAATTTATGTCCAAATAGCTTCTTTTGTTAGGGCGTTTGGTAAACAAATCCAAACGCACGTTCAGAAAAGTAAAAAAAAAAAAAAACAAGTAAAAAAAGTTCTGTTACAGCCCTTAGAAACTTGTCAAACTAAGTATAGAATTAATCTTTAGGATGTTTTTATCATAAATGTTCAATAATGTTCCAACCGGAGAATTCCATTGTCTGTAGAAAAGCAATGGAACGAGAGCCAACTCTCTTATGACCGCGCGTCAGAGCCTGTGGCACTCTGCCAGACACCTGGCTCAATCCCCTCTCATTCGCCCCCACTTCACAGTAGAAGCCTGAAACAACGTTCTAAAGACTGTTGACATCTAGTGGAAGCCTTAGGGAGTGCAATATGACCCCATTTACACTGTATATTGGAATGGCAAAGAGTTGAAAAACTACAAACCTCAGATTTCCCACTTCCTGGTTGGATTTTTCTCAGGTTTTTGCCTGCCATATGAGTTCTGTTATACTCACATACATCATTCAAACAGTTTTAGAATACTACTAATAATATGCATATATTAGCATCTGGGACAGAGTAGCAGGCAGCTGAGCACCTTATTCATCCAAGCTACTCAATAATGCCCCCCTGTCACCAAGAAGTTAAGCCAGCGCTGTAGATGTCCAAAATTAATTCATTGTTCTGTACAGTGTTCTGACAATTTGGGAAGGGCAAAGTTGAACCCTTAATTTGCATGCAGCTGGGGTGGATTGCCTGTCACGGCAGAGAAGAGCCCGTTAAAAGAACATATAGACGGGTTGGATTTTCAGACCGGGGTAGCTGGGAGCACTGCTAAATGTTTTGGCATGGACCACAAGGTAAGAAAGATCCTTGAATTGAGAGGCATCAAAGCCAGCGACTTTGCTGAACTGTCTGTTCTACAGGGTCCATACGGTATGACGTTAACAGGACTCAGATTGTCTTTGCTGTTGGAGAACTGTAGAGCGTGCTTGACTAACTGTAGCAAGGTTATTGAACACATGCCGTTTAATGGAAATGACAGACAATGACTTCCCTGGAGAGAAATGAGTCCATGGAAAGGTTTTTCATTTCAGACTGTTATGGATTGTGTTACTTTAATAATCGGTGTCTGAAATTATAAACTCGTGGAACCTGACCCTCATTATTTTACTTCAATGACAAAGGTGCTATCTATAACCATAAAAGGTTCTTTGGCTGTCCCAATAGGAGAACCCTTTGAAGAATCCCTTTTGGTTCCAGGTAGAACCCTTTTGG
This sequence comes from Oncorhynchus keta, assembly GCF_023373465.1. Lineage (NCBI taxonomy): Eukaryota > Metazoa > Chordata > Actinopteri > Salmoniformes > Salmonidae > Oncorhynchus > Oncorhynchus keta. The sequence continues at coordinate 10,521,892 of NC_068425.1, read as the reverse complement.
GTTCCATGTAGAACCCTTCCCACAGAGGGTTTTACATGGAACCCAAAATAGTTATACCTGGAGTGGCGCATTGGCGCATCGGTCAAAGGCTCTGCATCTTGCGGCAGGTAGCCTAGTGGTTGCTAGATTGAATCCCTGAGCTGACAATGTAAAAACCTGTCGTTATGCCCCTGAACACGGCAGTTAAGCCCTGTTCCTAGGCCATCATTGTAAATAAGAATTTGTTCTTAACTGACTTGCCTACTTAAATAAAGGTTAAATAAATAATACAAGTTAAAAAAATTCTAAGAGTGCATAGTAAAGATTTTTCCAGAGGCGCACCATTACCATGTGAGAAAAAAGTATTTTGACTCTTGAATCTTTATTGCGTCACAATTAGTGGACAGTAAACAGGACTAACAACATGGTGCTACAGTGAGATGTCTGCAGCAGTCAGCGCTAGCTGGTAATTATATCTGATTACACTGTACAAAGCACTGCCAGTGGAGGCTCACAGCTCTGTGGAACCACTCAGCCATTGTGTTTAGTAACTTCTGCCTTTGCAGCATCTGGAAGCCGTCCAAGGCCACAAGCTGACTATTATTTCTCAACAACTTTGCAACAGAGTTTGAGTGAGTCTGAGAAAAGCTAGTGCTGTACACCGATTGAAGTTCTGCTTTATAACGACTTTGTAGGGACTCTTTTTATGGAGATTCTCCGTCGTTTGAGTGTTGGTAGTGCTGCAAGGGCGGTGTTGCTAGTTCTGTGAGAGAGCTACAGTGGACTGATTAGATGACTTGAGGAGGTTTTTGTGCTACAGGCCAGGACCCCTGTTCTGTGTGTGGACCCAAGTACACCCATACCAGAGCCATCTGATTCAGAGGGGTTGGGTTAAATGCGGAAGACACATTTCAGTTGAATGCATTCGGTTGTGCGACTGACTAGGTATCCCCCCTTTCCCTATGTTCAGTCCAACGCCCAGTGATCTGTCCCACCTTCCCCACATCCTGGCCCCTCGGAGGGCCCCGTGAAGGAGGAAAGCTGATGCTCTCTCTCTCTCTCTCTCTGTTACTCTTCTCTGGACCTAGATTCACTGAGGAGGGCTTGTGTTTGTTTTGGGGTCATTCCCTTTTTTCTCCTTGCTCTTTGTGTTCACTTAACATCACAGCTGCTCTCCCTCTCCTCTCTTTCTTCCTCTCTTTCTCCCCCTTTCCGTCCCTTGCTCTCTCCTCCACCAGTGCACACATGTTTGAATCACCTGGCCTTAACCTCCCAATCCCCATAACCCCCCTTGCAGGAGAAGAAAAAGAATAGCTCGGAGAAGACGTGGGCAGGAGAGAAAACCACAGTGGGTTTTTGGGAAGGTTGTTTTCTTCCCGACATTCCAGTCAAAGTGGCTGGAGTCCAGCCAGTATCTAGCTAGCTTAGACACAGTATCTCGCTTTCTCTCTACCTCCTCCTCTTATCAGTTCATACAGGGCTGGAGTGTATACAGTATACTTGCTCTTGTCTTACACAGAGCCTACAGTAGAGACCCAATGCGCAGGGCACATTGACATATACATTACTACATGAGGATGAACTAAGCCAAGGTACAGTTCATGACATTTCACTGTACCTACTTTTGAGGATTAACTGTAGGGTCACTCGGTCTGGGTAAATTACTGGCATAATTAAGTAAAGTAATGACATGTATATTATCCGATATTGACAACAGAAACATCTTCAAATATGAAACCAGACATGTTCTCCGGATAAAGTTCCAAACCAGTCCACCAAAACCTCAGACTGCCCAGTCCTCATTTAGTTCTTCTTTTTTAAATTTTTTATAATATGTTTATTATTTTCCAATAAAAAATCTAATAAAAAACACAGCAATACTAACAATGACATTCATTGTACTGTTGAATGGGATGGCCAATTTAGAGGACAAAACAAAACTTAACTCACACATACACAAACTAAAACTAAATCCTATTAGGTGGTACATGTATAAGAAGACAGCATATAGTCATTACAAGCAGTGTAGTTAAGACAAAAATAAATATTGAGTGGAGTACAGCACAGAGTAGCAGCAGATCGTCAACCCAGTTATGAAGCGGGACTAGACCATTTATCCAGTATCGGCTGACATATTTTGTAAAACATTGGACTTCTATTGGAGGTATTGTATCGAATCTTTTCCATATATATTACATTCCCTAAATCCCGTAACCACATTTCAAAGGCAGGTACAGTCTCCAATTTCCAAAATTGCAATATGAGCCTTTTGGCTAATAGAGTACAAAGAGAGACCGCTTTCCCTTCCCGGCTATTCCCATCAACTGTACCAAACAGAGTGATCAATGGGTCTGGGGATAGAACTCTATTGAAGGCATTAGATACTCTTTTAGTTCTTCAGCCAACCTTCCCTCACATGACATTCAGACCACAGACTCCCCGTGAGGAGAAAGGCCATTCCAGGTCACATGTCTGAAACAGGGAAAATATCCCAGAATCTGACAGGAAATAACAAATAAATAGACATTACCAACATTAAAAGATGCGTGAAAAAAACATGTGCAGCCACATTTTAAAAGCAGCAGCCCCCTCCAATGAACACTTGTCTAAACACACAACCTTGGTAAATGTCTGCTTAAGTTGATACAGGTCTGTGAGCCTCCTCTGGTCTTTCAAATATGCAAATGAAATGATTTCTTTCTCCAACTTTTTTGTCTGTTTTGTCATAGATGTGAGAGGAGATATAACTAGGTGGGCTAGGTATTATTGTGAGAAAGCTAGCCTTTCAACAGCACCACAACCAGCTGAAAGATGCTTGCTCTAGCAAAGCAGGACATCCATTAACAGTGATATTGATTGTGGTCTCCACATTAGCAGCTAAATATGGAATAGTTGACTGTCCTCTCTACCTCTCTCTCTGTCTCTCTCTCTCTCTCTCTGTGTGTGTCTCTCTCTCTGTCTCTCTCTCTCTCTCTCTCTCTCTCTCTCTCTCTCTGTGTCTATCTCTCTGTCTCTCTCTCTCTGTGTCTCTATCTCTCTCTCTCTCTCTCTCTCTCTCTCTGTGTCTCCCTCTCTGTGTTTCTCTATCTCTCTCTCTCTCTCTCTGTGTCTCTCTCTCTCTCTCTCTCTCTCTCTCTCTCTCTCTCTCTCTCTCTCTCTCTCTCTCTCTCTCTCTCTCTCTCTCTCTCTCTCTCTCTCTCTCTCTCTCTCTCTCTCTCTCTCTCTCTCTCTCTCTGTGTCTCTCTCTCTCTCTCTGTCTCTCTCTGTGTGTCTCTCTCTCTCGCTTTCTCTCTCTCTCTGTGTGTCTCTCTCTCTACGTGTCTCTCTCTGTGTGTCTCGCTCTGTTTCTCTCACTCTCTCTCTCTCTCTCTCTCTCGCTTTCTCTCTCTGTGTGTCTCTCTCTCTGTGTCTCTCTCTGTGTGTCTCTCTCTCTGTGTTTCTCTCTCTCTCTCTCCCTCTCGGTGTCTCTCTCTCTGTGTCTCTCTCTCTGTGTTTCTCTCTCTCTCTCTCTCTCTCTCTCTCTCTCTCTCTCTCTCTCTCTCTCTCTCTCTCTCTCTCTCTCTGTGTGTGTGTCTCTCTCTCTCTCTCTGTCTCTCTCTGTGTGTCTCTCTCTCTGTGTTTATCTCTCTCTCTCTCTCTCACTCTCTCTCTCTATGTGTCTCTCTCTGTGTGTTTCTCTATCTCTACCTCTCTCTCTCTCGCTTTCTCTCTCTCTGTGTGTCTCTCTCTCTATGTGTCTCTCTCTGTGTGTCTCGCTCTGTTTCTCTCACTCTCTCTCTCTCTCCCTCTCTCTCCCTTATGTGTCTCTCTCAATTCAATTCAAGCGGTTTATTGGCATGGGAAACATGTGTTAACATTGCCAAAGCAAGTGAGGTAGATAATATACAAAAGTGAAATAAACAATAAAAATTAACAGTAAACATTACACATACAGAAGTTTCAAAACAATAAAGACATTACAAATGTCATATTATGTAAATGTCATACAATGTACAAATAGTTAAAGGACACAAGATAAAATAAATTAGCATAAATATGGATTGTATTTACAATGGTGTTTGTTCTTCACTGGTTGCCCTTTTCTCGTGGCAACAGGTCACAAATCTAGCTGCTGTGATGGCACACTGTGGAATTTCACCCAGTAGATATGGGAGTTTATCAAAATGAGCACATAGCCTGTCTTCTCTTGAGAGCCATGTCTGCCTACGGCGGCCTTTCTCGATAGCAAGGCTATGCTCACTGAGTCTGTACATAGTCAACGCTTTCCTTAAGTTTGGGTCAGTCACAGTGGTCAGGTATTCTGCCGCTGTGTACTCTCTGTTTAGAGCCAAATAGCATTCGAGTTTGCTCTGTTGTTTTAATTAATTATTTCCAATGTGTCAAGTAATTATCTTTTTGTTTTCTCATGATTTGGTTGGGTCTAATTGTGCTGCTGTCCTGGGGCTCTGTGGGGTGTGTTTGTGTTTGTGAACAAAGCCCCAGAACCAGCTTGCTTAGGGGACTCTTCTCCAGGTTCATCTCTGTAGGTGATGGCTTTGTTATGGAAGGTTTGGGAATCGCTTCCTTTTAGGTGGATGTAGAATTTAACGGCTCTTTTCTGGATTTTGATAATTAATGGGTATCGGCCTAATTCTACTCTGCATGCATTTGTGTTCTACGTTGTACACGGAGGATATTTTTGCAGAATTCTGCATGCAGAGTCTCAATTTGGTGTTTGTCCCATTTTGTGAAGTCTTGGTTGGTGATCAGACCCCAGGCCTCACAACCATAAAGGGCAATGGGCTCTATGACTGATTCAAGTATTTTTAGCCAGATCCTAATTGGTATGTTGAAATTTCTGTTCCTTTTAATGGCATAGAATGCCCTTCTCTCTCTCTGTGTGTTTCTCTGTCTCTCTCTCCACAGAGCCCGTGAATGGTGATGTGTTTGTGTTCTTCCACGAGGGGGCTCAGGGCTGTCTAGGGGTGCAGGGTCACTCCCTGTCCCTGTCCGAGTCCTGCGAGGATGACGCCCAGAAGTGGAAGTGGGTGACCCGGGGCCGACTCTTCAACCTAGGCTCCTCTCTGTGCCTGGGCCTGACAACAGGCAACTACAGCTCCAGGGAGGACACCTCACTGCTGGGCGTCTACCCCTGTGACAGAGAGCCTCCCGGGGTCCGCTGGACCTGGTACTGTTCCCAGGTGTTGGACAACCTCAACCTGTACCTGCCGTCACCCTCGCACCCTGTTAACCCCTCCGCTAACGCCTCAGCGGTGGCCTCGGATGTCAAGCCCCTACGGGAGGGGCTCAAGTGGAGGCTCTTTGGGGACGATCAGGACCTTTGTTCTAGGAGCTATCGTGGTAAGTAGAAGAGCTTCTACTTTTGGTTTGCAAAGTAATTCTAGTGGATTACAAACGGTTGATGATGCTATTTTGGTACTCTTTCTCTGGTAAAGTCAAGTGTAAGTTGAACAAGTCATTCTGGTCAGTCTTGATTTCGTTTTGGTATGGGGGAGCAACAAGACGTCAGTTTGACTCTGGTAGGCAAAGGGAGTCAGCCATTTTGCAATATCAATTCAAAATAAAATAAAATATATTTATATAGCCCTTCGTACATCAGCTGATATCTCAAAGTGCTGTACAGAAACCCAGCCTAAAACCCCAAACAGCAAGCAATGCAGGTGTAGAAGCACAGTGGCTAGGAAAAACTCCCTAGAAAAGCCAAAACCTAGGAAGAAACCTAGAGAGGAACCAGGCTATGTGGGTTGGCCAGTCCTCTTCTGGCCGTGCCGGGTGGAGATTATAACAGAACATGGCCAAGATGTTCAAATGTTCATAAATGACCAGCATGGCCAAAAAATTATAATCACAGGCAGAACAGTTGAAACTGGAGGTGGACTGGGGACAGCAAGGAGTCATCATGCCAGGTAGTCCTGAGGCACCTTCCTAGGGCTCAGGTCCTTCGAGAGAGAGAAAGAAAGAGAGAATTAGAGAGAGCATACTTAAATTCACACAGGAAACCGGATAGGACAGGAGAGGTACTCCAGATATAACAAATTGATCCTAGCCCCCCGACACATAAACTACTGCAGCATAAATACTGGAGGCTGAGATAGGAGGGGTCAGGAGACACTGTGGCCCCATCCGATGACACCCCCGGACAGGGCCAAACAGGCAGGATATACAGTGCCTTGCGAAAGTATTCGGCCCACTTGAACTTTGCGACCTTTTGCCACATTTCAGGCTTCAAACATAAAGATATAAAACTGTATTTTTTGTGAAGAATCAACAACAAGTGGGACACAATCATGAAGTGGAACGACATTTATTGGATATTTCAAACTTTTTTAACAAATCAAAAACTGAAATATTGGGCGTGCAAAATTATTCAGCCCCCTTAAGTTAATACTTTGTAGCGCCACCTTTTGCTGCGATGACAGCTGTAAGTCGCTTGGGGTATGTCTCTATCAGTTTTGCACATCGAGAGACTGAAATCTTTTCCCATTCCTCCTTGCAAAACAGCTCGAGCTCAGTGAGGTTGGATGGAGAGCATTTGTGAACAGCAGTTTTCAGTTCTTTCCACAGATTCTCGATTGGATTCAGGTCTGGACTTTGACTTGGCCATTCTAACACCTGGATATGTTTATTTTTTAACGATTCCATTGTAGATTTTGCTTTATGTTTTGGATCATTGTCTTGTTGGAAGACAAATCTCCGTCCTAGTCTCAGGTCTTTTGCAGACTCCATCAGGTTTTCTTCCAGAATGGTCCTGTATTTGGCTCCATCCATCTTCCCATCAATTTTAACCATCTTCCCTGTCCCTGCTGAAGAAAAGCAGGCCCAAACCATGATGCTGCCACCACCATGTTTGAAAGTGGGGATGGTGTGTTCAGGGTGATGAGCTGTGTTGCTTTTACGCCAAACATAACGCTTTGCATTGTTGCCAAAAAGTTCAATTTTGGTTTCATCTGACCAGAGCACCTTCTTCCACATGTTTGGTGTGTCTCCCAGGTGGCTTGTGGCAAACTTTAAACAACACTTTTTATGGATATCTTTAAGAAATGGCTTTCTTCTTGCCAACTCTTCCATAAAGGCCAGATTTGTGCAATATACGACTGATTGTTGTCCTATGGACAGAGTCTCCCACCTCAGCTGTAGATCTCTGCAGTTCATCCAGAGTGATCATGGGCCTCTTGGCTGCATCTCTGATCAGTCTTCTCCTTGTATGAGCTGAAAGTTTAGAGGGACGGCCAGGTCTTGTAGATTTAGATTTCCATTTCAATATTATCTCTTGCACAGTGCTCCTTGGGATGTTTAAAGCTTGGGAAATATTTTTGTATCCAAATCCGGCTTTAAACTTCTTCACAACAGTATCTCGGACCTGCCTGGTGTGTTCCTTGTTCTTCATGATGCTCTCTGCGCTTTTAACGGACCTCTGAGACTATCACAGTGCAGGTGCATTTATACGGAGACTTGATTACACACAGGTGGATTGTATTTATCATCATTAGTCATTTAGGTCAACATTGGATCATTCAGAGATCCTCACTGAACTTCTGGAGAGAGTTTGCTGCACTGAAAGTAAAGGGGCTGAATAATTTTGCACGCCCAATTTTTCAGTTTTTGATTTGTTAAAAAAGTTTGAAATATCCAATAAATGTCGTTCCACTTCATGATTGTGTCCCACTTGTTGTTGATTCTTCACAAAAAAATACAGTTTTATATCTTTATGTTTGAAGCCTGAAATGTGGCAAAAGGTCGCAAAGTTCAAGGGGGCCGAATACTTTCGCAAGGCACTGTAACCCCACCCACTTTGCAAAGCACAGCCCCAACACCACTAGAGGGATATCTTCAACCACCAACTTACCATCCTGAGACAAGGCCGAGCATAGCCCACAAAGATCTCCGCCACGGCACAACCCAAGGGGGGGTACCAACCCAAACAGGAAGATCACATCAGTGACTCAACCTACTCAAGTGACGCACCCCTCCTCGGGATGGTATGAAAGAGCCCTAGTAAACCGCCCCTGTAATAGGGTTAGAGGCAAAGAATCCTAGTGGAGAGAGGGGAACCGGCCAGGCAGAGACTGCAAGGGCGGTTCGTTGCTCCAGAGCCTTTCCGTTCACCTTCACACTCCTGGGCCAGACTACACTCAATCATATGACCCACTGAAGAGATGAGTCTTCAGTAAAGACTTAAAGGTTGAGACCGAGTTTACGTTTCTCACATGGGTAGCCAGACCATTCCATAAAAATGGAGCTCTATAGGAGAAAGCCCTGCCTCCAGCTGTTTGCTTAGAAATTCTAGGGACAATTAGGAGGCCTGCGTCTTGTGACCGTAGCGTACGTGTAGGTATGTACGGCGGGACCAAATCAGAGAGATAGGTAGGGTTCGTCAGCTGTGTTGTACTGTTGAGGAGGGTACAGCTCTATCTGTTCAGACGCATGCTGCAATTTTTTTGCCCTGAGCCTCTCTGTCGACTGTATGACTGACTGGCAGTCCGCCAGCAAGATAGCTAAGGAAAGCCCTCTCGCTCTGTGTTTGTAAACTCAAGACTTAAACAGTGGAATGCCCTTGCCCTCACATAGCCTACAGTAGAGCTGGCTCATTAAACCGGAAATGATTGACACCGACCATACCAATCACTTATCGCAGGCATTTCGCTGATATCGTTCATTATGATACGTAGCCTGTACTAGAGAAAGGTGAAGTTTGACATGAAGTAAGTGTGTTAATGTGGGTGATTGTTCATGGGACAGTTGATGGCTACAACCATCAGACTCGTAGTAAGTTAGTAGTTTAAAGGAAACGTTTAAAGTAGTTTAAAGAAACTTGTTGCACATTAATGTTATAAACTATCCTTCTATTTATCATTATTGCATCAATTCAGGCAATTTATCACAATGTGGATTTTTGTCCATATCACCCAGTTCTAGCCTACGTATGTTAGTGTTTACATAGGACCTAGGAGTTGAAGCCCCCCGCTGAAGGGATAACAGTGTGGTTTTGAAGCAAAGCCTCGTTTCCACTATTATTAGTAGTAGTATTATTATTCATGCAGATATCAAATGTTATTATTTAAGTTGCACAGACAGCCTTTCTGCTGGGCTTAGTCTTTGAAATACCGTCTCTAGCCTGTCTGACTGCAATTAAAACCAGATCTCGACTTCTTTACTTTCCTCCTCTATCTTTCCTCTCCTTCTTTACTTTCCTCCTCTATCTTTCCTCTCCTTCTTTACTTTCCTCCTCTATCTTTCCTCTCCTTCTTTACTTTCCTCCTCTCTCTTTCCTCTCCTTCTTTACTTTCCTCCTCTCTCTTTCCTCTCCTTCTTTACTTTCCTCCTCTCTCTTTCCTCTCCTTCTTTACTTTCCTCCTCTATCTTTCCTCTCCTTCTTTACTTTCCTCCTCTATCTTTCCTCTCCTTCTTTACTTTCCTCCTCTCTCTTTCCTCTCCTTCTTTACTTTCCTCCTCTATCTTTCCTCTCCTTCTTTACTTTCCTCCTCTATCTTTCCTCTCCTTCTTTACTTTCCTCCTCTCTCTTTCCTCTCCTTCTTTACTTTCCTCCTCTCTCTTTCCTCTCCTTCTTTACTTTCCTCCTCTATCTTTCCTCTCCTTCTTTACTTTCCTCCTCTCTCTTTCCTCTCCTTCTTTACGTTCCTCCTTTATCTTTCCCCTCCTTTACTTTCCTCCTATATCCTTCCTCTCCCTCTTTACGTTCCTCCTCTATCTTTCCCCTCCTTCTTTACTTTCCTCCTATATCCTTCCTCTCCTTCTTTACGTTCCTCCTCTATCGTTCCTCTCCTTCTTTTCTTTCCTTTTTTTGTGGGGAGGCAAAAGGCATTTGTAACTTTTAACTGCCATTCCGCACAACTTGCTTTTGTGAAGTCAACAGGCTGCTGAATAAAGAATGCCACGGACATTAGTCACCCCGCTGTGTAGCTAGCAGGCTAGCAGCTTGACACGAACCAGCCACTAGTGGAGAAGAGAGGGAAATGAAGGAGGGAGGGAACTTTCTAGGCCTTTCCCCCTTTTTAACACATATGCCCTACTTTCCATGGGTCTGGCTCGTTCTCTGTGTGTTTTGGTAACATCGCAGACGCCCTTCCAGTCCCTTTCTTTACAGCTCTTTCTCTCTACCGCTCTCTTTCTCCCTTTCTCTCTTTCTCCCTTTCTCCCTCTCTCTCAATCCTTCCTCGCTCGCTCTCTTCCCTCTCCCGCTCTCTCTCTTTCTCCATCGTGTCTTGGAGAGTTGATTTGAGTTGTCCCCGCTGTCCTTTCCTTCATACCCCGCTGTCCAGTGGAATGCAGAGGCTACCGTGGCAACCCGTGGGCATTTTGTCAAACTGTGGAGATCAGGTTTCATTCAAGATAAAGTTCATTCAACTCTCAAAGAATAATGGAGTTTAGTTTATACATGGCAGTCTCATAATAGACTGGAAAAAATAACCAAAACAGCGGCTTATAAACTAAACTCAATATTTTATTATTTTAGAGAAAGTTTTTTGGAAAGAGTATCTTTCCTACCCTTGTCACTTGCTAGTGAAAATGAAAATGACTTTGTCTGGCATACTTTTTAGTTTGAGACAGTATATCATTTTTATAAAGCTTTGTCCTGATGTATTTATTTTTCAGATGTAAATTGTTTGATTGTTTTTCCATTATCTGGTCTATTTTGGTTTATTGTTTACCTTTGATGGTCTTTCCCAAGTACACAGATTTGCTTGCTCAGTAAAAACTATCCACACAAATCAATTTGGCGCTTCAGTGCCAGTGCATCCTGGGATTTGAAGTCTTTCCATCGTGTGCCTTTTCAGAGATCTATACTATCCAGGGGAACTCTCACGGTCGGCCCTGCTACCTGCCCTTCATGTACGATAGCCAGTGGTTCCACAACTGCACCAGTATTGGCAGAGAGGACGGTCACCTGTGGTGTGCCACCACCTTCGACTATGGCAAGGACGAACTCTGGGGCTTCTGTCCTGTTAAGAGTGAGTCACCGTCTCACACAGCTATATTCCCCCTCCACCTCCTCCACACCCCACACACACGCACCACAGACTCTTTCTATGTCTCTCTCTCTATGACTTTTTCCCCCTTGCAATGATCTCTGTTTCTCCCTCCCCTCCCCTCTCTCTCCCACTCACTCCCTCCCCCTCCCAGGCAATGACTGTGAGACGTTCTGGGACACAGACCCCATGACAGACAGCTGCTACCAGTTCAACTTCCAGGCCACCCTGTCATGGAGCGAGGCTCGCATCAGCTGCCAACAGCAGGGGGCTGACCTGCTCAGTATCACCAAGCTGCATGAGCAGACCTACATCAACGGTAGGAGACCAGAGGAGAGTCTAAAATGCAGTCCTCTGTGCTACAACACGGGACCGCTTTTCTTCCTTATTCTCGGTTTGATGGAAATGTGTTTATAGGTCTGTTGTGAACTGGTATTAGACATTGCTGGTAAACAACTATGTATTAAGCGTGTATAAGCCATTTAAAAGCATACCTTACAATCAAGGGTTACCGTCTTTTCTCAACTCGCCTCTTCTCTATTAGTTTTAAAGAGGTGGTGTGATCTTGCCTCTGTTTATATGAGAACATCTTATGTTTTTAAGAGAAGTCTCTCCCCGCTGCTGTAGGTTTGCTGACTGGTTACAGTGCTGCTCTGTGGATCGGTCTGAATGACCTGGACATCACCGGAGGCTGGCAGTGGGGTGACTCCTCCCCGCTCAAATACCTCAACTGGGAGAATGGTGAGAGAACACTGTCTTTAACCCAACCCAACCTCAACCATCCTCGACAGTCGTTTTAACACAACCTCAACCATCCTCAAACATCTTTCTAACCCAACCTCAACCATCCTCAACCGTCTTTTTAACCCAACCTCAACCATCCTCAACCGTCTTTTTAACCCAACCTCAACCATCCTCAACCGTCTTTTTAACCCAACCTCAACCATCCTCAAACATCTTTCTAACCCAACCTCAACCATCCTCAACAGTCTTTTTAACCCAACCTCAACCATCCTCAAACATCTTTCTAACCCAACCTCAACCATCCTCAACTGTCTTTTTAACCCAACCTCAACCATCCTCAACCGTCTTTCTAACCCAACCTCAACCATCCTCAACCGTCTTTTTAACTCATCCTCAACCATCTTTCTAACCCAACCTCAACCATCCTCAAACATCTTTCTAACCCAACCTCAACCATCCTCAACAGTCTTTTTAACTCAACCTCAACCATCCTCAACCGTCTTTTTAACTCAACCTCAACCATCCTCAAACATCTTTCTAACCCAACCTCAACCATCCTCAAACATCTTTCTAACCCAACCTCAACCATCCTCAACAGTCTTTATAACTCAACCTCAACCATCCTCAAACATCTTTCTAACCCAACCTCAACCATACTCAACCGTCTTTTTAACCTGTTGCGACTAGCAATCCCGTATCCGGGATCCTATTTATAGCCTCAAGCTCATTACCATAACGCAACGTTAACTATTAATGAAAATCGCAAATTAAATGAAATAAATATATTTGCTCTCAAGCTTAGCCTTTTGTTAACAACACTGTCATCTCAGATTTTCAAAATATGCTTTTGAACCATAGCTAAACAAGCATTTGTGTAAGAGTATTGATAGCTAGCATAGCATTAAGCCTAGCATTCAGCATGCAACATTTTCACAAAAACAAGAAAAGCATTCAAATAAAATAATTTACCTTTGAAGAACTTCAGATGTTTTCAATGAGGAGACTCTCAGTTAGATAGCAAATGTTCAGTTTTTCCAAAAAGATTATTTGTGTCGGACAAATCGCTCCGTTTTGTTCATCACGTTTGGCTACGAAAAAAACCTGTATCCAGGAGTGTAATTATCACCGCAAGCTCATTCGCATAACGCACATATGTCAGAGTCAAGGCCCGCGGGCCACATCCGGCCCGCGAGAAGGTTTTTTACGGCCCCTGGGATGATCTTGATTTATTATTAGAACCGGCCCGCAGACCGCAGCAAGCCGGCAGCCCGCAGATCTTTTACACGCACCAATACTACATTTCCCACAATGCAACGGTGACGCACCGAGCAGTAGGCTGCTTCATTTCAATATTTATTGGCACAGCAGTTGTCAGCATCACAGTAAAATTAACTTTCAGATACCCATCAAAAATGGCAAAACGGAAGGTGGACACTGAGAACCGGGGTTTCAAACAAGGTGGGAGTCGGAGTATTTGTTCACGGAGGTAGCTGGAAAACCTGTGTGTCTTCTGTGTGGAGAAAGTGTGGCGGTACTGAAAGAGTATAATCTGAGACGACATTATGAAACGAAACACGCGGACAAAAACAAGAATATGGACATGGAACAAAGGCTACAAAAGGCAGAGGAATTAAAACGAGGCCTCAAATCTCGACAGGCTCTGTTCAAAAAAGCCAAATCACAAGGCCAGGCTGCTGTCAAGGCCAGTTTTATTTTGGCAGAAGAGATCGCTAAATCAGCCCGGCCATTTACGGAGGGGGATTTCATCAAAAACTGCATGATTAAAGTTTGTGACGAAGTTTGCCCAGAAAAAAGGCAACTCTTTTTAAATGTGAGTCTGAGCAGAAACACCATTGCCGAGAGAGTAGACCAGTTGTCCATCAATCTAAAAGAGCAGCTTGTGAAAAAGGGAAAAGATTTCATTGCATATTCCTTGGCTGTGGATGAGAGCACCGACATTTCTGACATTGCCCAGTTGTCAATTTTCATCCGCGGAGTGGACTCCAGCCTAAGCGTGACAGAGGAGTTTTTGGCTTTACGTCCTATGCATGGCACAACTACGGGGCATGATTTGTATGAAGAGGTGTCAAGATGTGTAAATGAGATGGAGCTGCCTTGGGAAAAACTCGTGGGTTTGACAACCGACGGAGCACCTGCGATGTGTGGACACAGGAGCGGACTGGTGGCGAAGATTTGCTGACTTTGAAGCACAAAAAAGCAGGTTGGAACTGCTCGGTAACCCATTTGCTGTTGACGTGGAAAGCTCACCACCAAACCTCCAAATGGAGTTGATTGACCTCCAATGCAATGATGCACTGAGGGCAAAATATGCGGCAGTGGGTGCTGCGGAGTTCGCCCGTTTCCTCCCGACACAATGCCCCAGCTGCGCATCCAGGCTGCTCAAACGTTGTCTATGTTTGGCAGCACATACCTGTGTGAACAACTGTTTTCTTTGATGAACTTGAACAAAACATCACACAGAAGTTGACTTACTGCTGAACACCTCCACTCAATTCTGAGGATTTCCTCAGCTCAGAGCCTTACCCCGAACATTGATGAACTTGTGGAAAAGATGGGACACCACCAAGTATCACCCTCAACCTCAAACAAGTGAACATTACTGTGCAATCACATATTTAGAGTTTTTACTCAGTTCAAGTTTAAAAGTTAAAGTTTAATATTTGTTTTCACTGCATGTTACTTCTCCTTAAACAAAGTGTTGTTTTTGATTAATAGATTTTTGCACTTTATTTTATTGTATTTCAATCCAATTATATTTTAAAAATATTTCAGTTGAGTGGATGATAGAAAATTGCTATTATTGTTTTTTTCTTTGAAGTAAATTTAGCCCACTTTTGCTAAAATAGAAAATATAGGCTACTGATGGTGCCTTGAATACCGGTTTCTTTCATTTAATGTTCATGTTATGGGGATTTTTATATAAAGGAAATTTGTCTTTTGTGTCTGTTGAAAATTAAAGATTACTGACAGAGCCATAAGAAAATATTGCTTTATTTATCTGATCATATTGGAATATATTTGTTAGGTTTTCAGTAGGTTCAATTAGGTTCACTAGACTATATGCGTCATTTAAAAATTTTTCAATGAACATTCGAACAGTCCGGCCCTCGGCTTGTAGCTAAATTTTTTATTTGGCCCTCCGTCCATTTGACTTTGACACCCCTGGCATAACGCAACGTTAACTATTCATGAAAATCGCAAATGAAATGAAATAAATATATTAGCTCTCAAGCTTAGCCTTTTGTTAACAACCCTGTCATCTCAGATTTTGAAAATATGCTTTTGAACCATAAATAAACAAGCATTTGTGTAAGAGTATTGATAGCTAGCATAGAATTAAGCCTAGCATTCAGCATGCAATATTTTCACAAAAACAAGAAAAGCATTCAAATAAAATCATTTACATTTGAAGAACTTCAGATGTTTTCAATGAGGAGACTCTCAGTTAGATAGCAAATGTTCAGTTTTTCCAAAAAGATTATTTGTGTAGGACAAATCGCTCCATTTTGTTCATTACGTTTGGGTAAGAAAAAACCCGAAAATTAAGTCATTACAACGCTGACTTTTTTCCAAATTAACCCCATACTATCGACAGAAACATGGCAAACGTTGTTTAGAATCAATCCTCAAGGTGTTTTTCACATATCTATCGATGATAAATCATTCGTGGCAGTTGACTTTCTCCTCTGAAGAAAATGGAACGCGGATGGAGCTGGAGATTACGCAATAATTTCGACGGAGGACACCGGGTGGACACCTGGTAAATGTAGTCTCTTATGGTCAATCTTCCAATGATATGCCTACAAATACGTCACAATGCTGCAGACACCTTGGGGAAACGACAGACAGTGCAGGCTCATTCCTGGCGCATTCACAGCCATATAAGGAGACATTGGAACACAGGGCATTCAAAATCTGAACCATTTCCTGTATGAAAATGCATCTTGGTTTCGCCTGTAGCATTAGTTCTGGGGCACTCACAGATAATATCTTTGCAGTTTTGGAAACGTCAGAGTCTTTTCTTTCCAAAGCTGTCAATTACATGCATAGTCGAGGATCTTTTCGTGACAAAATATCTTGTTTAAAACGGGAACGTTTTTTATCCAAATTAAAAGAGCGCCCCCTATCTCGAAGAAGTTAACCCAACCTCAACGATCCTCAAACATATTTACAACCCAACCAAACCCAACCTCATCCATCCTCAACCATCATTTTAAAATCAGATTGATGTTTATTGTCCTGAATCTTGCCCTGGAAGCAGAACTGAGCGATCTCCGCTAGATGGGGCAGCTGTAAAGTCAAAATTGACTAGATAGTAAAAATGTATGAAAACAGAAATTATTTTATTGGTCTTAATGTAAGGTTAGGGTTAGGCATTAGGGTTAACAGGGTTAGGGTTATGGTTATGGTTAGGTTTAAAATCAGGTTTTATGACTTTGTGGCTGTGCCAGCAAGAGACCACTGCAGAGCTGCTTTCAGGGCAATATTCATGACAATAAATGCGAACCTGCTCCTTTTAACCCAAACCAATCTCATCCCTCTTCAACCATCCTTTTAACCTTATCCATCCTCAACCATCCTTTTAACCTCAACCATCCTTTTAACCTTATCCATCCTCAACCATCATTTTAACCTTATCCATCCTCAACAATCCTTTTAACCTCAACCATCCTTTTTACCTTATCCATCCTCAACCATCCTTTTAACCTTATCCATCCTCAACCATAATTTTAACCTCATCCATCCTCAACCATTCTTTTAACCTCATCCATCCTCAACCATCATTTTAACCTTATCCATCCTCAACAATCCTTTTAACCTCAACCATCCTTTTTACCTTATGCATCCTCAACCATCCTTTTAACCTTATCCATCCTCAACCATAATTTTAACCTCATCCATCCTCAACCATTCTTTTAACCTCATCCATCCTCAACAATCCTTTTAACCTTAACCATCATTTTAACCTTATCCATCCTTTTTACCTTATCCATCCTCAACCATCCTTTTAACTTCAACCATCCTTTGTACCTTATCCATCCTCAACAATCCTTTTAACCTCAACCATCCCTTTTACCTTATCCATCCTCAACCATCCGTTTAACCTTATCCATCCTCAACCATCATTTTAACCTCAACCATCCTTTTAACCTTATCCATCCTCAACCATCATTTTAACCTTATTCATCCTCAACAATCCTTTTAACCTCAACCATCCTTTTAACCTTATCCATCCTCAACAATCCTTTTAACCTCAACCATCCTTTTTACCTTATCCATCCTCAACCATCCTTTTTACCTCAACCATCCTCAACCATCCTTTTTACCTCAACCATCCTCAACCATCCTTTTAACCTTATACGTCCTCAACCATCCTTTTTACCTTATCCGTCCTCAACCATTTTATAATTTTATTTTTTCATTTCACCTTTATTTAACCAGGTAGGCAAGTTGAGAACAAGTTCTCATTTACAATTGCGACCTGGCCAAGATAAAGCAAAGCAGTTCGACACATACAACGACACATGGAGTAAAACAAACATACAGTCAATAATACAGTAGAAAAATAAGTCTATATACGATGTGAGCAAATGAGGTGAGATAAGGGAGGTAAAGGCAAAAAAAGGCCATGATGGCGAAGTAAATACAATATAGTAAGTAAAACACTGGAATGGTAGATTTGCAGTGGAAGAATGTGCAAAGTAGAAATAAAAATAATGGGGTGCAAAGGAGCAAAATAAATAAATTAAATTAAATAAATACAGTAGGGAAAGAGGTAGTTGTTTGGGCTAAATTATAGGTGGGCTAATAGGTGCAGTAGTCTGTGAGCTGCTCTGACAGCTGATGCTTAAAGCTAGTGAGGGAAATAAGTGTTTCCAGTTTCAGAGATTTTTGTAGTTCGTTCCAGTCATTGGCAGCAGAGAACTGGAAGGAGAGGCGGCCAAAGAAAGAATTGGTTTTGGGGGTGACCAGAGAGATATACCTGCTGGAGCGCATGCTACACGTGGGTGATTCTATGGTGACCAGCGAGCTGAGATAAGGGGGACTTTACCTAGCAGGGTCTTGTAGATGACATGGAGCCAGTGGGTTTGGCGACGAGTATGAAGCGAGGGCCAGCCAACGAGAGCGTACAGGTCGCAATGGTGGGTAGAATATGGGGCTTTGGTGACAAAGCGGATGGCACTGTGATAGACTGCATCCAATTTGTTGAGTAGGGTATTGGAGGCTATTTTGTAAATGACATCGCCGAAGTAGAGGATTGGTAGGATGGTCAGTTTTACAAGGGTATGTTTGGCAGCATGAGTGAAGGATGCTTTGTTGCGAAATAGGAAGCCAATTCTAGATTTAACTTTGGATTGGAGATGTTTGATGTGGGTCTGGAAGGATAGTTTACAGTCTACACCTAGGTATTTGTAGTTGTCCACATATGCTAAGTCAGAGCCGTCCAGAGTAGTGATGTGGGACAGGCGGGCAGGTGCAGACAGCGATCTGTTCAAGAGCATGCATTTAGTTTTACTTGTATTTAAGAGCAATTGGAGGCCACGGAAGGAGAGTTGTATGGCATTGAAGCTTGCCTGGAGGGTTGTTAACACAGTGTCCAAAGAAGGGCCAGAAGAATACAGAATGATGTCGTCTGCGTAGAGGTGGATCAGAGACTCACCAGCAGCAAGAGCGACATCATTGATGTATACAGAGAAGAGAGTCGGTCCAAGAATTGAACCCTGTGGCACCCCCATAGAGACTGCCAGAGGTCCGGACAGCAGACCCTCCGATTTGACACACTGAACTCTATCAGAGAAGTAGTTGGTGAACCAGGCGAGGTAATCATTTGAGAAACCAAGGCTGTCGAGTCTGCTGATGAGGATGTGGTGATTGACAGAGTTGAAAGCCTTGGCCAGATCAATGAAAAGAGCTGCACAGTAATGTTTCTTATCAATGACGGTTAAGACATCGTTTAGTACCTTGAGCGTGGCTGAGGTGCACCCATGACCAGCTCTGAAACCAGATTGCATAGCAGAGAGGGTATGGTGAGATTCGAAATGGTCGGTAATCTGTTTGTTGACTTGGCTTTCATAGTCTTTAGAAAGGCAGGGTAGGATAGATATAGGTCTGTAGCAGTTTGGGTCAAGAGTGTCCCCCCCTTTGAAGAGGGGGATGACCGCAGCTGCTTTCCAATCTTTGGGAATCTCAGACGACACTAATGAGAGGTTGAACAGGCTAGTAATAGGGGTGGCAACAATTTTGGCAGATAATTTTAGAAAGAAAGGTTCCAGATTGTTTATCCCGGCTGATTTGTAGGGGTCCATTGATGTTTGCTCTGGAATCGACGTAAGCCGATAGTCACACGGATAGCAGCTAGCTAGCTGCGAGATCCGGGTATAAATGTCCAGAGCTTGCTGTTGAAATCCGGGGACATGGAAAGAAAAATAGGTCCGGTATGTTCCGCGCCGTACAAAACTGGCAATAGATTTTCGAGCTGAAGGATAGCTGATGACCACAAACCGTGGTTAGCTGAATACTAACGATTAACCAGTTAAGAAGCTAACTAGCTTCTGATTAGCTTCTGGTTAGCTTCTGGCTAGCTTCTGGTTAGCTTCTATGGAGGATTACAGATTTGAGGTAAATAATACTTGTTTTATAAATTGGTGAGGCGGGTTTCAGGAGAGTGTTTTGAAGATGAGTTTATGGAAAAGAAAATATATATATATAAAAAGGTATGCGAAGAAAGTTGTAAATATATATATTATTACGGGACACGACAAGGACAAAAGACGTCTGACTGCAATGCCATCTTGGTGATTGACCATCCTTTTAACCCAACCTCATCCATCCTCAACCATCCTTTTAACCTTATCCATCCTCAACCATCCTTTTAACCTCAACCATCCTTTTAACCCAACCCAACCTCTACCATCTGTTAACAACACTAACACCACAGACGACACAGAGAACTTCTAAGCTGTCTCTTCTTTCTATCTCCCAATATTAATTCTATTTAAATCCCAGACCAGCCGAGCCATGTGGAGGAGGTGAACTGTGCGGTGATCAGGACAGAGTCGTCTGGCCGCTGGCAGAACAGAGACTGCTCTGTAGCCCTTCCCTACGTCTGTAAGAAGAGACCCAATGCCACCCTGGACCCCTTCACCACCGGTTCGTCTGTCTAGTCACCGGTCGAGACTCTAGACCTCCTTATCAAATCCTCCCTGCTAAAGCTTTTACAGATGTTGGAGCTTGATTTGAGAAAGGAAAGGAAAGGCACATTTGTTGTGTATTTGAGTTTTAAAAAAGGCTTCTAATGTTTGTAATTTCCACTTTCAAATTTCAGATTTGATTTTCCTCTACGAAAAATCCCCTGCAAACTGTACATTTGTTACAATCCACATAACAATTCACATTTCCTGTTGCTGCAGGATTATTTTCCCTCTGTAGCAAACAGGCTCAAATTAAGATCCTACATCCGTAGCTTGTTGTTTCATGGACAGTTACATACACTGTATGTGAGTAGTTACAGTTTTAAAAAAGACATCCTAGATTTGTGTAGCCATTGGGTTATATGCTCTCTACTGTATTAACAAATAGTTAATATAGGATATATTTCCCTTCTGTTTGCTCTCTGTCTCTGCTCTGTGGGCTGCAGACTCGTGGGCGGATGATGAGAAGTACGAGTGTGATGTGGGCTGGCAGGCGTTCCAGGCAGGCTGCTACAGACTGACGTCAGAGAAGGTGAACTGGGACACTGCTCAGAAAACCTGTCAGAAAATGGAGGCCAACCTGGTCAGCCTCCACACCCTGCCTGAACTAGAGTTCATCATCAACAACATCAAGCGAGGTACACAGATAATGCAGTATGTCACGGTAAGGTACCTCAACCTGAAGACAGGCAGCTACACAGACACTACAATACTGTACATGTCATAGAAACAGGCTTCAACTTCGGTGTCGAGCAGTTTCTCTCATAGGAGACATTTGATCTGGTTTCTTGTTTGTGTTTATATATAGCACATATGTACAACTTGTTTAGGTTGTTTACCTGAAACAACAAAAATTAAATGAAATAAAAAAGATACAGTACCAGTCAAAAGTATTGGAAAGTTTTTGATTAGTACATGATTCCATATGTGTTATTTCATAGCTTTGATGTCTTCCCTATTATTCTACAAAGTGGAAATAAGGAAATAAGGCCCTTGAATGATTAGGTGTGTCCAAACGTTTGACTGGTACTGTACATAATAAGTTATTTACAACTTTTTTCACCACCCCACTATAAGGACAGGGGTTGGCATACTGTAGTTACACCCTACTTACACCCTACTTACACTCTTACAACCTAAACGGGTTCTTCGGCTGTCCTCATTGGAAAAACCTTTTTGGTTCCAGCTGGAAAGAACCCTTTTAGTTCCAAGTCAAATCCTTTTGTGTTCAAGCTAGAACCCTTTCCACGGAGGGCTCTACATGGAACCCTTAAGAGTTGTACCTAAAAATGCTTCTCCTATGGGGACAACCGAAGAACCCTTTTGGAACACTTTAGTTGAAGCGTGTCTAATACTCCACTCCACTCACTGCTTCTCCCATCTTGTTTCTGTCCTAATGTGCTTGCTGTAGTGTCTCCTCCTCCCTGCTCTGTGATAGTTATCGTCCTATCTCTGTGTGTCAGATGTGGAGGAGCTGTGGATTGGTCTCCATGACACGGCTATGCAGATGGACTTCCAGTGGACAGACCACACGCCCGTCATCTTCACTTACTGGCACCCCTTTGAGCCCAACAACTTCCAAAACACCCCCGAGGACTGTGTCACCATCTGGGGACCCGTGAGTGACCCTTTGGCCTTTGACCCCTATAGTCTGGACCCTTCGCCATCTCACAGCTGTGTGTTCTCACTGCCAGCAAGCCTCCTTTACGGAACACTATTGTTTATACTCTGCAGCTGTATCCTCTCTCTTTCTCTGTGTGTGCGTCTGTGCGTGTGTGTGTACAGGAAGGCCGCTGGAATGACAGTCCCTGTAACCAGACCCTGCCGTCCATCTGTAAGAAAGCAGCCCAGAAGACTGACGGACAGGCACAGGACCACCGGTGCAAACCAGTAAGATTTACTATAGTCGCTTTCTTTATTTCGCTATTTCTACGTTCTCTTTTTCCCTCTCTCTTTGTCTCTCCTCTCTTTCTCTCTATCTTGCCCCCCTCTCTACTTTTTTTCTCTCACTCCTTCTCCCAATCTCTCTCTCTCTCTCTCTCTCTCTCTCTCTCTCTCTCTCTCTCTCTCTCTCTCTCTCTCTCTACTTTCTCCCTCTCTCTCTCTCTCTCTCTCTCTCTCTCTCTCTCTCTCTCTCTCTCTCTCTCTCTCTCTCTCTCTCTCTCTCTCTCTCTCTCTCTTTCTCACTCCTTCCTCTCAATCTGTGTTTCTTCGTCTCTGTCCCTCTCTCTGTCTGTCTAGAAAGGTTCTATTCACAGTTCTAGCAGCGTCACGCTGTTCTAACTCCAGATGCAGACAGTCAGCACTGGCACTCTGAATGCAGATTGTGAATATTTGAGTGCACCCCCTCACTCTGCCCCCCTCCCTGAACACCCCTCACCCCTCCACCTTCCGCCCCTCTGCCCTCTGACCACCCCTCCGCCCCAGTCTGTATTTGCTCTGAATCACCCCCTCAGGGCCAGGGAGGTCAGCCAGACACCCTACCCCCAGACAGCCCCACAAATGTGTTCACATTCACAAAAATACCCACACACAAATGAACCATATCCACAGGTCTCACATCTGGTTAACCCATCTCTCTCTTTTTCGTTCTTTCTTTCTTTCTTTCTTTCCTTCTTTCTTTCTTTCCTTCTTTATTTCCTTCTTTCTTTTCTTTCTTTCTTTATTTCCTTCTTTCTTTTCTTTCTTTCTTTCTTTCCTTCTTTTTTCTTTCTTTCCTTCTTTCTTTCCTTCTTTCTTTCCTTCTTTCCTTCTTTCTTTCCTTCTTTCTTTCCTTCTTTCCTTCTTTCTTTCCTTCTTTCCTTCTTTCCTTCTTTCCTTATTTCCTTCTTTCTTTCTTTCTTTCTTTCTTTCTTTCTTTCTTTCCTTCTTTCTTTCCTTCTTTCTTTCCTTCTTTCCTTTCTTTATTTCCTTCTTTATTTCCTTCTTTCTTTCCTTCTTTCTTTCCTTCTTTCTTTCTTTCTTTCTTTCTTTCCTTCTTTCTTTCTTTCTTTCTTTCTTTCCTTCTTTCTTTCCTTCTTTCCTTCTTTCTTTCCTTCTTTCTTTATTTCCTTCTTTCCTTCTTTCTTTCTTTCTTTCCTTCTTTCTTTCCTTCTTTCCTTCTTTCTTTCCTTCTTTATTTCCTTCTTTCTTTCCTTCTTTCCTTCTTTCTTTCCTTCTTTATTTCCTTCTTTCTTTCCTTCTTTCTTTCCTTCTTTCTTTCTTTCTTTCCTTCTTTCTTTCTTTCCTTCTTTCTTTCCCTCTTTCCTTCTTTCTTTCCTTCTTTCTTTCCTTCTTTCTTTCCTTCTTTCTTTCCTTCTTTCTTTCTTTCTTTCTTTCCTTCTTCCTTTCCTTCTTTCTTTCCTTCTTTCCTTCTTTCTTTCTTTCCTTCTTTATTTCTTTCTTTCTTTCCTTCTTCCTTTCCTTCTTTCTTTCCTTCTTTCCTTCCTTCTTTCTTTCCTTCTTTACTTCCTTCTTTCTTTCCTTCTTTCTTTCCTTCTTTCTTTCCTTCTTTCCTTCTTTCTTTCCTTCTTTCTTTCCTTCTTTCTTTCTTTCTTTCCTTCTTCCTTTCCTTCTTTCTTTATTTCCTTCTTTCTTTCTTTCCTTCTTTCTTTCCTTCTTTCTTTCTTTCCTTCTTTATTTCCTTCTTTCTTTCCTTCTTTCTTTCCTCCTTTCCTTCTTTCTTTCCTTCTTTATTTCCTTCTTTCTTTCCTTCTTTCTTTCCTTCTTTACTTCCTTCTTTCCTTCTTTCTTTCCTTCTTTCCTTCTTTCTTTCCTTCTTTATTTCCTTCTTTCTTTCCTTCTTTACTTCTTTCCTTCTTTCCTTCTTTCTTTCTTTCTCTCTTTATTTCTTTATTTCTTTCTCTCTTTCTTTCTCTCTCTCTCTCTCTCTCTCTCTCTCTCTCTCTCTCTCTCTCTCTCTCTCTCTCTCTCTCTCTCTGTCTTTCTCTCTTTCTGCAATTTCACAGACTGTAATTCTCTTCTTATCTTTGACTAGTTCCCCCCATGGTTGTGTGCTCTCCTCTCCTGCTGTCTTTCAACCCTCTCCTCCTGTTTAAAGGGTAAAAACGTTTACTCATGCAAAGGTATTACTGTTTGATCCTGATGCTTCAGTAATTTAGTGTTTATGTGCTCCCTCACTCCCTCACTCGACATGATGGATATCCCAGCTAATGCCTCATGGCAAATGAGTTACTGCTGTTAGCTTGGCTCCTGCTTGGCCAACTTGACTGTGTTGTGTGAGTTGAATGAGTTAATGCTCGCTTTTTGAGTTACGGTGGGGCAAAAAAGTATTTAGTCAGCCACTAATTGTGCAAGTTCTCCCACTTAAAAAGATGAGAGAGGCCTGTAATTTTCATCATAGGTACACTTCAACTATGACATACAAAATGAGAAAAGAAATCCAGAAAATCACATTATAGGATTTTTTTTAAATTAATTTGCAAATTATGGTGGAAAATAAGTATTTGGTCACCTACAAACAAGCAAGATTTCTGGCTCTCACAGACCTGTAACTTCTTCTTTAAGAGGCTCCTCTGTCCTCCACTCGTTACCAGTATTAATGGCACCTGTTTGAACTTGTCATCAGTATAAAAGACACCTGTCCACAACCTCAAACAGTCACACTCCAAACTCCACTATGGCCAAGACCAAAGAGCTGTCAAAGGACACCAGAAACAAAACCAGGCTGGGAAGACTGAATCTGCAATATGTAAGCAGCTTGGTTTGAAGAAATCAACTGTGGGAGCAATTATTAGGAAATGGAAGACATACAAGACCACTGATAGTCTCCCTCGATCTGGGGCTCCACGCAAGATCTCACCCCGTGGGGTCAAAATGATCACAAGAATGGTGAGCAAAAATCCCAGAACCACACGGGGGGACCTAGTGAATGACCTGCAGAGAGCTGGGACCAAAGTAACAAAGCCTACCATCAGTAACACACTACGCCGCCAGGGACTCAAATCCTGCAGTGCCAGAGGTGTCCCCCTGCTTAAGCCAGTACATGTCCCGTCCCGTCTGAAGTTTGCTAGAGAGCATTTGGATGATCCAGAAGAAGATTGGGAGAATGTCATATGGTCAGATGAAACCAAAATATAACTTTTTGGTAAAAACTCAACTCGTCGTGTTTGGAGGACAAAGAATCTTGAGTTGCATCCAAAGAACACCATACCTACTGTGAAGCATGGGGGTGGAAACATCATGCTCTGGGGCTGTTTTTCTGCAAAGGGACCAGGACGACTGATCCGTATAAAGGAAAGAATGAATGGGGCCATGTATCGTGAGATTTTGAGTGAAAACCTCCTTCCATCAGCAAGGGCATTGAAGATGAAATGTGGCTGGGCCTTTCAGCATGACAATGATCCCAAACACACCGCCCGGGCAACGAAGGAGTGGCTTCGTAAGAAGCATTTCAAGGTCCTGGAGTGTCCTAGCCAGTCTCCAGATCTCAACCCCATAGAAAATCTTTGGAGGGAGTTGAAAGTCTGTGTTGCCCAGCAACAGCCCCAAAACATCACTGCTCTAGAGGAGATCTGCATGGAGGAATGGGCCAAAATACCAGCAACAGTGTGTGAAAACCTTGTGAAGACTTACAGAAAACGTTTGACCTCTGTCATTGCCAACAAAGGGTATATAACAAAGTATTGGGATAAACTTTTGTTATTGACCAAATACTTATTTTCCACCTTAATTTGCAAATAAATTCATTTAAAATCCTACAATGTGATTTTCTGGATTTTTTTTCTCATTTTGTCTGTCATAGTTGAAGTGTACCTATGATGAAAATTACAGGCATCTCTCATCTTTTTAAGTGGGAGAACTTGCACAATTGATGGCTGACTAAATACTTTTTTGCCCCACTGTAACTCAACATCTGAAGAGAAAGTGTGAGACAACCAAGTTAACAACTTAATTGTTCAGCGGTTCTGTGGTTCTGTCGGAACAATAGGGTCTATATGATCCATGGCTCATTGGCTCATTGGCTCAGGGAACTGTAACACTAGATATCCCCCAGAGAGTGTTGCATTGTGGGTCATGTGACAGGAGAGAGAGAAATAGATAGCATACGCATCTGCCTCTTCAGTATGAGGCTCATAAAGGGGAACGTGGCTCGCCAGCTGGAAGTCTTTGAGGTTTCTCCCTCCCTGCCAAGTGCAGTTGTGCAAAAGCCTGACGTTGGACTAAATCACATAAAGTGACTTTCCCTCTCTCTTCCTCTCTCACATACGCACTCACTTAAACACACACACGTACACGACTACACACTCAAACCCTTGTGACATTTTGTGTGTTGACTGTGCTCTCGGTCTGTACACGTCTGCAGATAAGCACTGAGAAGCGAGAGAGAGGGGTGGAGTGAGAGAGCGGTTTGAGAGAGAGTATAGCTCTGAGCCTGGACTTGTTCTGTCCTGCCCTGCTTTTATATGTAGGGAAAAATAATTGCCCTTTCCTTATTACACATGTGTTGTTTATAGTACTTTATGCTGATATGTTCCCATCCTATCTGGTTGTGTTTTCATGCAAGTCTCTGGATGTAGATAGATCTCTTTGGACAGTTATTATTTCTGTGCTCAACCTTTCTCCTCTCTCTCTCCCGTCAGGGCTGGAGATGGCACAGTCCGGCCTGCTACTGGGTGGGAGAGGAGCAGGTGACCTTCGAGGAGGGCAGGAAGGCCTGCGCTGGCAGCGGAGCTACCCTCATCACCATCGCCAATAGGTACGCACACACATGCATACCTGTACATACACTCATGCACGTACGCAAGCACACACAGACACAAACACACACACACCTAGTGTAACCTCTGACCCCTGAGCCTTGTCCATGTGCGATGTTGTAGGTTTGAGCAGGCGTTTGTCAACAGTCTGGTGTTTGGCCGTTCTGGGGATTCATTCTGGATAGCACTGCTTGACCAGAACAGCCCTGGGAAATTCCACTGGCTCAGCGGGGATGAAGTGACCTATACCAACTGGAACAGAGACCAGCCAGGTGGGGACATGGACCTCTGTCTCTCTATCTGTCCACAGAGCTATCATGACGGACATGTTGGTCTTGTACTAGTCTTCAGGACACCTGTCTGTGCTGTATGCCCAGAGCCCTGTCAAAACTAGATATGGTATAAACTCTTATCTCTTGGCTATTCATTGTGGCTAAATTGCCAATGACTTAATCAGGTGATTGGTTTACCATTTTCAAGACCATCTTTTTCCATGATCTCTACTATCCCCACTGGTGTGTCAGTCAGTTACACCCAGACCCAGACTCATGCAACTACGTAACATGGACCACTCTCTCCCCGCTCTCCTCTGTCAGGAGGAAACATCAAAGGGGGCTGTGTAACCATGGAGACGGGCTACGCCACAGGCCTATGGGAGGTGAAGGACTGTGCGTCAGCCCGGGCCAAGTTCATCTGTAGACTGAACCAGGACACGTCCCTCAGCCCTGAGCCCCCAGCCCCGCACCCCACCCCCAGCCTCACTGGATCCTGCCCCAACGGGTGGAAGACAAACGGCAAGCTGCATCACTGCTACAAGGTATCCTACACCTTTACCGCTGCTTGATAAACTCAGCAAAAAAAGAAACGTCCCTTTTTTCAGGATCCTGTCTTTCAAAGATAATTCGTAAAAATCCAAATAACTTCACAGATCTTCATTGTAAAGGGTTTAAACACTGTTTCCCATGCTTGTTCAACGAACCATAAACAATTAATGAACACGCCCCTGTTGAACGGTCGTAAAGACACTAACAGCTTACAGACAGTAGGCAATAAAGGTCACAGTTATGAAAACTTAGGACACTAAAGAGGCCTTTCTACAGATTCTGAAAAACACCAAAAGAAAGATGCCCAGGGTCCCTGCTCATCTGCGCGACCTTGCCTTTGGCATGCTGCAAGGAGACACGAGGACTGCAGATGTAGCCAGGGCAATAAATTGCAATGTCTGTACTATGAGACGCCTAAGATGGCGCTACAGGAAGACAGGACAGACAGCTGATCGTCCTTGCAGTGGCAGACCATGTGTAATAACAGCTGCACAGGATCGGTACAACCGAATGAATAAATGTTACAATGAGCCTCGTACTCTGGAGCGGGATCGATTTGGAGGTGGAGAGTCTCTCATGGTCTGGGGCGGTGTGTCACAGCATCATCGGACTGAGCTTGTTGTCATTGCTGGCAATCTCAACGCTGTGACCCCCCTTTGTTCAGGGACACATTATTCAATTTCTGTTAGTCACATGTCTGTGGAACTTGTTCAGTTTATGTCTCAGTTGTTGAATCTTGTTATGTTCATACAAATATTTACACATGTTAAGTTTGTTGAAAATAAACGCAGTTGACAGTGAGAGGATGTTTCTTTTTTTGCTGAGTTTATTACTAGACATATTTTAAGCATATGTATTAGTTTAGTCAATATACATACCATTTATTTGCCTCTAACGCCTCTGTGTGTGTGTGTGTGTGTGTGTGTGTGTGTGTGTGTGTGTGTGTGTGTGTGTGTGTGTGTGTGTGTGTGTGTGTGTGTGTGTGTGTGTGTGTGTGTGTGTGTGTGTGTGTGTGTGTGCGTGCGTGCGTGCGTGCATGCGTGTGCCGACCTGTGTGCCTACATGTGTGTGTGTGTGTATGTGCCTGCCTGTTTGCCTGCGTGTGTGTGTGTATGCGCCTGCCTGTCTGCCTGTGTATGTGTGTCCCAGGTGTTTGACAGAGCCCAGATGGACCAGAAGCTGAGCTGGCTGCAGGCCCACCTAGCCTGTCAGAGACACCATGGAGCCAACCTGCTGAGTGTCAGTGGCCCAGAGGAGGAGCACTTCGTACTGCAGATATTACACGAAGCCTTTGGGTGGGTGGACACTCCACCTTGATCATGCATGGGTTGTATGAATGGGTCTCTATTACAGGGCCCAGACTGGATGGAGGGAGAATGTGGTTCTTATTTGAAAAGGGGATGGGTTTGTAATTTAAGAGGGAATGTGGTGGTAATGATGAGGATGATAATAATAAATGTACTGTATATAATTATTTTTGGGGGTGCTTATATTCGTCCTGTTACACACAGTGTGTAAAGGAAATACATTTTTTGCATATCCCAACTCCCCCGGAGATACCCGCAGGGAGTGGGGTCACGGCCAGGGTTGCCAATGTACATAATCTCTGGAGCAATTAGGGTTAAGTGCCTAGCTCAAGGGCACAGTGACAGATTAAATATATTTTTTATGGTGATGACTATGATGCTGATGATGGTGATGATGCTAGTAATGATGATGATGATGATGATAATAATGACGCTGCTGCTGATGATGCTGATGACGCTGCTGCTGCTGCTGATGATGATGGTTCACAGGGAATCAGAGGACCATGAGCAGCACTGGTTCTGGATCGGGCTGAACCGCAGGAACCCCATGGACAACGGTAGCTGGAAGTGGAGCGATGGACTGGCTGTGAGTCACAGCATCACCATCCAATCTTCCAGCCACAGCATTACATCACAGCATGTCCATGGACCTAATTAGAGCAGCCAAACCACAGCACTATCTATTATTGACCCAGCTTAACACAGCAACCTTGATTTACTGATAGCTACAGCCCCGCTGCAACAACATACAGCATCTTGCACCATATACGTTTACCTCAAAGCTTAGAGATATACAGTGCTGTGAAAAAGTATTTGCCCCCTTCCTGATTTCTTATTTTTTGCACATTTGTCACACTTAGATGTTTCAGATCATCAAAACTAATGTTAATATTACACGAAGATAACCCAAGTAAACACAAAATGCAGTTTTTAAGTGATGATTTTATTTATTAAGGGAAAAAAGCTTTCCGAACCTTCATGGCCCTATGTGAAAAAGTAATTGCTCCCTAAACCTAATAACTAGTTGTGCCACCCTCAGCAGCAACAACTGCAATCAAGCGTTTGCGATAACTAGCAATGAGTCTTTCACATCGCCGTGGGGGAATTTTGGCCCACTCTTCCTTGCAGAATTGTTTTAATTCAGCCACATTCAGCCACATTGGAGGGTTTTCGAGCATGAACCGCCTTTTTAGTTTTTTTTTTTAAGCCCTTCAGAGGTGGACTTGCAGGTGTCTTTTGGATCATTGCCCTGCTGCAGAACCCAAGTGCGCTTCAGCTTGAGGTCACGAACTGATGGCCGGACATTCTCCTTCAGGATTTTTTGGTAGAGAGCAGAATTCATGGTTCCATCAATCACAACAAGTCGTCCAGGTCCTGAAGCAGCAAAGCAGCCCCAGACCATCACACTACCACCACCATATTTGACTGTTGGTATGATGTTCTTTTTCTGAAATGCCGTGTTACTTTTACGCCAGATGTAACGGGACGCACACCTTCCAAAAAGTTCAACTTTTGTCACGTTAGTCCACAGAATATTTTCCCAAAAGTCTAGGGGATCGGCAAGATGTTTTTTTCCAAAAGTGAGACGAGCCTTTACAGTGGGGCAAAAAAGTATTTAGTCAGCCACCAATTGTGCAAGTTCTCCCACTTAAAAAGATGAGAGAGGCCTGTAATTTTCATCATAGGTACACTTCAACTATGACAGACAAAATGAGAAAGAAATCCAGAAAATCACATCACTCATCTTTTTAAGTGGGAGAACTTGCACAATTGGTGGCTGACTAAATACTTTTTTGCCCCACTGTATGTTCTTTTTGGTCAGCAGTGGTTTTCGCCTTGGAACTCTACCATGGATGCCATTTTTGCCCAGTCTCATTCTTATGGTTGAGTCATGAACACTGACCTTAAGTGAGGTCTGCAGTTCTTTAGATGTTGTTACGGGTTCTTTTGTTACCTCTTAGATGAGTCGTATCTGCGCTCTTGGGGTAATTTTGGTAGTCCGGGCACTCCTGGGAAGGTTCACCACTGTTCCAAATCTTCTCCATTTGTGGATAATGGCTCTCACCGTGGTCCGCTGGAGTCCCAAAGCTTTGTAACCCTTTCCAGACTGATAGATGTCAATTACTTTGTTTCTCATCTGTTCCTGTATGTCTTTGGATCGCAGCATGATGTCTTGCTTTTTGAGATCTTCTGGCCTGCTTCACTTTGTCAGACAGGTTCTATTTAAGTGATTTCTTGATTCAACAGGTCTGGCAGTAATCAGGCCTGGGTGTGGCTAGTGAAATTGCACTCAGCTTTCCAAAGAATGTGATTAACCACAGTGAATTCTCGATTTAACGGGTGGCACAACCAGTTATTAGGTTTAGGGGTCAATTACTTTGTCACATAGGGCCATGAAGGTTCGGATAGATTTTTAAAATCATCACTTAAAAACTGCATTTTGTGTTTACTTGGGTTATCTTTGTGTAATATTAAAATTAGTTTGATGATCTGAAACATTTACTTGTGCCAAATGTGCAAAAAAAAACAAGAAATCAGGAAGGGGGCAAATACTTTTCACAGCACTGTAGCTTGTTAAACTATGTTTGTAAAGTCCTCTAACCCATCTTCCTCTGCATGTCAGTATACGTACCAGAACTTTGGGCGTTACTACTACAACGTCCGTCAGTGTGCAGCAGCAGACCTGGGCACCATGACCTGGCTGGCCATGCGCTGTGACGCTGAACTGGACTGGATCTGCAAGATCCCCAAAGGTAACAGCAAGACAACGGAACCACACATAGACACTGATACAGTCACAAAGCAGTGCTACTGCTGTATACAGACACAATAGAGACACGCTGACACAAGGGGCCCTTGTTGTTGCCTGAAAGCTTTCATTTTGAAAATTCAAGTATGTGTTATGTAGTGCTGAGCGATTAACCAACATGTTTCTCTCAGGTTATTAAACAACTAATTTTCCGACGACGGTTCAGTTACTTGAATTCCTTTTCGTGTTTTTTGGGTGGGGGGGTAGGGGTGAGCCTAATGTGCTGTTTCAAATCAAATCATTCTGGAGAGAAATCCAGTCAATAACTATGTGGGATGTTGAAGGGAGTTGTAGTTTTCATTAAGCAAATATGTGACCGCCTGGCTCGATTTTGCGACGTAGAGCAGTAAAGTAGAGGCACTTACAGAAGTTGCACACATTGGGGACATTTTTTGTAGCCTGGTGTCCGGGAAGAATGTGGCCTTTTATTAATGCATTTCATGCAATTCTAAGTCATTTTACATGACTGGAGACTTTGGCAGAATATTTTTAATACAGCACAAATGAGAATCTGAGATCCATAAAAATGACCTAGGCCTAGGTGTGTGGAGACGCATGTTGTAGGCTACAATATGAGGAGGAAATTATAGTCCTAAAAATACTTACGGGTCAAAAGTAACAGTCAGTATCTGGTGTGGCACCAGCTGCATTAAGTACTGCAGTGCATCTCCTCCTCATGGACTGCACCAGATTTGCCAGTTCTTGCTATGAGATGTTACCCCACTCTTCCACCAAGGCTACTGCAAGTTCCCAGACATTTCTGGGGGGGAATGGCCCTAGCCCTCACCCTCCTATACAACAGGTCCCAGACGTGCTCAATGGGATTGAGATCTGGGCTCTTCACTGGCCATGGCAGAACACTGACATTCCTGTCTTGCAGGAAATCACGCACAGAACGAGCAGTTTGGCTGGTGGCATTATCATGCTGGAGGGTCATGTCACAGGATGAGCCTGCAGGAAAGGTACTACATGAGGGAGGAGGATGTCTTCCCTGTAACGCACAGCGTTGAGATTGCCTGCAATGACAACAAGCTCAGTCCGATGATGCTGTGACACACCGGCCCAGGCCATGACTGACTCTCCACCTCCAAATCGATCCCGCTCCAGAGTACAGACCTCGGTGTAACGCTCATTCCTTCGATGATAAACGCGATTCTGACCATCACCCCTGGTGAGACAAAACCGCGACTCGACATTGAAGAGCACTTCTTGCCAGTCTGGTCC
The DNA here is from genome assembly GCF_023373465.1 of Oncorhynchus keta. Classification (NCBI taxonomy): domain Eukaryota; kingdom Metazoa; phylum Chordata; class Actinopteri; order Salmoniformes; family Salmonidae; genus Oncorhynchus; species Oncorhynchus keta. The sequence goes on along the minus strand of NC_068425.1, from coordinate 10,489,106 downwards.
AGCGACGGTGGGTTTGTGCCCATAGGCGACGTTGTTGCCGGTGATGTCTGGTGAGGACCTGCCTTACAACAGGCCTACAAGCCCTCAGTCTAGCCTCTCTCAGTCTATTGTCGATAGTATAAGCACTGATGGAGGGATTGTACATTTCTGGTGTAACTCGGGCAGTTGTTGTTGCCATCTTGTACCTGTCCCGCAGGTGTGATGTTTGGATGTATCGATCCTGTGCAGCTGTTGTTACATGTGGTCTGCCACTGTGAGGACGATCAGCTGTCCGTCCTGTCTCCCTGTAGCTCTGTCTTAGGCGTCTCACAATACGGACATTGCAATTTATTGCCCTGGCCACATCTGCAGTCCTCATGCCTCCTTGCAGCATGCCTAAGGCATGTTCACGCAGATGAGCAGGGACCCTGGGCATCTTTCTTTTGGTGTTTTTCAGAGTCCGTAGAAAGGCATCTTTAGTGTCCTAAGTTTTCATAACTGTGACCTTAATTGCCTACCGTCTGTAAGCTGTTAGTGTCTTTACGACCGTTCATCAGGTGCATGTTCATTCATTGTTTATGGTTCATCGAACAAGCATGGGAAACAGTGTTTAAACCCTTTACAATGAAGATCTGTGAAGTTACTTGAATTTTTACGAATTATCTTTGAAAGACAGGGTCCTGATAAAGGGACGTTGGTAGTTGGTAGCCTACAGTTGGTAGCCTACAGCATAGAATCTGTTACTTACAGCAGGTGCCATTTGCTTTCCAACCTTTGTTTTCCTCAATTGTATTTGAAATATAGCTAAAGGCCTGTATTGACGCTCAACAAACGCCTAGTTTCCTGAATCAAGTTGTTGTTGAAATTCTTACATAGGGACTCTAAGTCATTCTCAAATTAATCATTGTTTATTGCCAATGCGCTGTAGAGGTTCCAACAAACGTAATGTACCATAGTGAACATCTGTCAGAAGATCTGCTGGGGCAGTCCCTGCAGTTGTCTTATATACGGCTGTACAGAGTTATATTTGCATAATTTAGCATAATTAATGAATCATTACCATTTTGTTTCATTCATGTGACCGACCAATACTGAGACCTTGAAACTGAGATATCTTTCGTTCTCAAAACAAGGTCTGGGCGTCCAGCCAAATTGCAGCTACTGATAGTGAGGATTCGTTCAGTCTGTCACTTGCATGAACACAGAAATTGGTTTATAGAGAACCACAAACATAAAACATAGAATTGGTAGTTAGTAAATAAGACGTATAACATTTCCATTACAAGTCACATATTGTTTTTCTTTATTCAACTAGGCAAGTCAGTTAGGGACAAATTCTTATTGACAGCCTAGGAACAGTGGGCTGCCTTGTTTAGGGGCAGAACGACAGATTTTTACCTTGTCAGCTCAGGGATCTTGCAACCTTCTGATTACTAGTCCAACGCTCTAACCACTAGGCTACCTGCCGCCCCAAGAGTACAGGACTCTGTGTAACGCTCATTCCTTCAACAAGAAACGCGAATCCGACCATCACCCCTGGTTTTGTTTTGTCAGTGAAGAACACTTTTTGACAGTCCTGTCTGGTCCAGTGACGGTGGGTTTGTGCCCATAGGGGACGTAGGTGACATATTCAACCTAGTTCAGCGTAAAACACGTGGTAATTAACTACAATGACCATGATCCATTGCGCCAGTTTCTTCCGGCTCGAACAGCGACGGGGTCAGAGAGGAAGAGGCAAAGCGAGAGGTTTCACTCTCCCCCAAATTGGTCCAAAATAAGCCCAATGTGTTTCAATTGGCTTATTTTGGACTTAAACTTGTCGCCTGCCATCCCGTCTTTGGGACAACGACTTCCATTATTAGGGCGAAGACATGAGCATCACGTCATAATATTAATAGCTCTGGTACACTTTTACGCCTGCTACGTTAGGTTAGATATACACAGACTGTATAGACCTCATGAGAGAGGAGTGTACACAACACAACAATGAAGACAGAGACTCAAAAAGCACTAATCACTCAGTGGTAGCGTTATGCATTTGTTCTGAATGATGAATTCAGACCACTTTTTGTTTTGTGTTTTCAGGAAAAATTGATAAGGATCCAAACCCCACTGAAGGTCAGTTTATAAACCACCCTCCTCTCATTGTGTCTGTTGTTTTTATAGTCTTCCATCATAACCAACTAGCAACAACTTTTCTTTCCTATCTTTCTCCTCATCCCTCCAGCCCCCAGTGCAAGTGAGTGGGTGGGCTTCCAGGAGGCAGAGTATAAGTTCTTTGACCACCGGTCTACGTGGGACCAAGCCCAGAGGATCTGCTCCTGGTCCGGTGCTTCTCTGGCTTCCATCCACTCTTCTGCGGAGGAGGTTTTCCTTGCCAACACACTGCACAAGGTACCACACATTTAATGAAAACATTATAACAACTTTATCAAATCAAATTTATTTAAATAGCCCTTCTTACATCAGCTGATATCTCAGTTCTGTACAGAAACCCAGCCTAAAACCCCAAACACCAAGCAATGCAGGTGTAGAAGCACGGTGGCTAGGAAAAGCTCCATAGAAAGGCCAAAACCTAGGAAGAAACCTAGAGAGGAACCAGGCTATGAAGGGTGGCCAGTCCTCTTCTGGCTGTGCCAGGGTGGAGATTATAACAGAACATAGCCAAGATGTTCAAATCATAAATGACCAGCATGGTCAAATAATAATAATCACAGTAGTTGTCAAGGGTGCAGCAAGTCAGCACCTCAGGAGTAAATGTCAGTTGGCTTTTCATAGCTGATCATTAAGAGTATCTCTACCGCTCCTGCTGTCTCTAGAGAGTTGAAAACAGCAGGTCTGGGACAGGTAGCACGTCCGGTGAACAGGTCAGGGTTCCATAGCCGCAGGCAGAACAGTTGAAACTGGAGCAGCAGCACGGCCAGGTGGACTGGAGACAGCAAGGAGTCATCATGCCAGGTAGTCCTGAGGCATGGTCCTAGGGCTCAGGTCCTCCGAGAGAGAGAAAGAAAGAAAGAGAGAAAGAGAGAATTAGAGAGAGCATACTTAAATTCACACAGGACCCCTGATAAGACAGGAGAAGTACTCCAGATATAACAGACTGACCCTAGCCCCCCGACACATAAACTACTGCAGCATAAATACTGGAGGCTAAGACAGGAGGGGCCAGGAGACACTGTGGCCCCATCCGATGATACCCCCGGACAGGGCCAAACAGACAGGATATAACCCCACCCACTTTGCCAAAGCGCAGCCCCCACACCACTAGAGGGATATCTTCAACCACCAACTTACCATCCTGAGACAAGGCCGAGTATAGCCCACAAAGATCTCCGCCACGGCACAACCCAAGGGGGGCAGACAGGAAGCTCACGTCAGTGACTCAACCCACTGAAGTGACGCACCCCTCCTAGGGACGGCATGGTAGAGCACCAGTAAGCCAGTGACTCAGCCCTTATGATAGGGTTTGAGGCAGAGAATCCCAGTGGAGAGAGGGGAACCGGCCAGGCAGAGACAGCAAGGACGGTTCGTTGCTCCAGAGCCTTTCCGTTCACCTTCACACTCCTGGGCCAGACTACACTCAATCATATGACCTACTGAAGAGATGAGTCTTCAGTAAAGACTTAAAGGTTGAGACCGATTCTGCGTCTCTCACATGGGTAGGCAGACCATTCCAATAAAAATTGAGCTCTATAGGAGAAATCCCTGCCTCCAACTGTTTGCTTAGAAATTCTAGGGACAATTAAGAGGCCTGCGTCTTGTGACCGTAGCGTACGTGTAGGTATGTATGGCAGGACCAAAGCCCTTGCCTTAACAGGAAGCCAGTGTAGGGAGGCTAGCACTGGAGTAATATGATCAAATTCTTTGGTTCTAGTCAAGATTCTAGCAGCCGTATTTAGCACTAACTGAAGTTTATTTAGTGCTTTATATGGGTAGCCGGAAAGTAGACCATTGCAGTAGTCTAACCTAGAAGTAACAAAAGCATGGATTAATTTTTCTGTATCATTTTTGGACAGAAAGTTTCTGTTTTTTGCAATGTTACGTAGATGGAAAAAAGCTGACCTTGAAACAGTCTTGATATGTTCGTCAAAAGAGAGATCAGGGTCCAGAATAACGCTGAGGTCCTTCACAGTTTTATTTGAGATGATTGTACAACCATCAAGATTAATTGTCAGATTCAACAGAAGATATCTTTGTTTCTTGGGACCTAGGCCGTCATTGAAAATAAGAATTTGTTCTTAACTGACTTGCCTAGTAAAATAAAGGTAAAATAAAAAAAATCAAGCATCTCTGTTTTGTCCGAGTTTAAAAGTAGAAAGTTTGCAGCCATCCACTTCCTTATGTCTGAAACACAGGCTTCTAGTGAGGGCAATTCTAGCGAGGGCAATTTCAATTGTTTCATTGAAATGTACAGCTGTGTGTCATCCGCATAGCAGTGAAAGTTAACATTATGTTTTCGAATGACATCCCCAAGAGGTAAAATATATAGTGAAAACAATAGTGGTCCTAAAACGGAACTTTGAGGAACACCGAAATTTACAGTTGATTTGTCAGAGGACAAACCATCCACAGAGACAAACTGATATCTTTCTGACAGATAAGATCTAAACCAGGCCAGAACTTGTCCGTGTAGACCAATTTGGGTTTCCAATCTCCAAAAGAATGTGGTGATCGATGGTATCAAAGTCAGCACTAAAGTCTAAGAGCACGAGGACAGATGCAGAGCCTCGGTCTGACGCAATTATAAGGTCATTTACCATTTTCACAAGTGCAGTCTCAGTGCTATGATGGGGTCTAAAACCAGACTGAAGCATTTCGTATACATTGTTTGTCTTCAGGAAGGCAGTGAGTTGCTGCGCAACAGCTTTTTTAAAAAAAAATTGAGAGGAATGGAAGATTCGATATAGGCCGATAGTTTTTTATATTTTCTGGGTCAAGGTTTGGCTTTTTCAAGAGAGGCTTTAGTACTGCCACTTTTAGTGAGTTTGGTACACATCCGGTGGATAGAGAACCGTTTCTTATGTTCCACATAGGAGGGCCAAGCACAGGGAGCAGCTTTTTCAGTAGTTTTGTTGGAATAGGGTCCAGTATGCAGCTTGAAGTTAAGAGGCCATGATTATTTTCATCATTGTGTCAAGATATATAGTACTAAAACACTTGAGTGTCTCTCTTGATCCTAGGTCCTGGCAGAGTTGTGCAGACTCAGGACAACTGAGCTTTGGAGGAATACGCAGATTTAAAGAGGAGTCTGTAATTTGCTTTCTTAATGATCATTATCTTTTCCTCAAAGAACCTCATGAATGTATTACTGCTGAAGTGAAAGCCATCCTCTCTTGGTGAATGCTGCTAGTCTGACAAATGTTTTTAGTTATTAGGGGTGCAACTGCATCTAGGGTATTATGCAAGGTTAAATTGAGTTCCTCAGTTAGGTGGTTAACTGATTTTTGCCCTCTGACGTCCTTGGGTAGGCAGATGGAGTCTGGAAGGGCATCAAGGAATCTTTGGGTTGTCTGAGAATTTACAGCATGACTTTTGATGCTCCTTGGTTGGGGTCTGAGCAGATACTTTTTTGTGATTGCAAACATAATAAAATGGTGGTCTGATAGTCCAGGATTATGAGGAAAAACATTAAGATCCACAACATTTATTCCATGGGACAAAACTCGGTCCAGAGTATGACTGTGACAGTGAGTAGGTCCAGAGACATGTTGGACAAAACCCACTTAGTCGATGATGGTTCCGAAAGCCTTTTGGAGTGGGTCTGTGGACTTTTCCATGTGAATATTAAAATCACCAAAAATTAGAATATTATCTGCTATGACTACAAGGTCCAAAAGGAATTCAGGGAACTCAGTGAGGAACGCTGTATATGGCCCAGGAGGCCTGTGAACAGTATCTATAAAATGTGATTGAGTAGGCTGCATAGATTTCATGACTAGAAGCTCAAAAGACGAAAACGTCTTTTTTTTGTGTAAATTGAAATTTGCTATCGTAAATGTTAGCAACACCTCCGCCTTTGCGGAAGGCACGGGGGATATGGTCACTCGTGTAACCAGGAGGTGAGGCCTCATTTAACACAGTTAATTCATCAGGGTTAAGCCATGTTTCAGTCAGGCCAATCACATCAAGATTATGATCAGTGATTAGTTCATTGACTATAACTGCCTTTGAAGTGAGGGATCTAACATTAAGTAGCCCTATTTTGAGATGTGAGGTATCACGATCTCTTTCAATAATGGCAGGAAGTGAGATTGCTAAGGTGAACACCGCCATGTTTAGTTTTGCCCAACCTAGGTCGAGGCACAGACACGAGGCACCCTTCATAAAGTAACACATCCACTGTTGAGAAGGAGGCCTTCCTAGTGCACAAGGTGCGCTACATAACCTTTATAACCCTTCATAAAAAAAGTTAGAACCCTTTTATAACTACTTCATGTTCATGAAGAACGTGACAAAATTAAACATCCACATGGGCACTTTCATATCTCTACATATGGTACCAAGCCAATAGTCTATGCTGTACTGTACATCACTGCATGTCACTGGAGGTCAAATGTGCATGACTAGAGGTCACGTGTGTTTTCTCCCTCGCCTGCAGATGACCAAGGTAGAGGGGGACCACTGGTGGGTGGGGCTTCATACGTATGAGAACGATGGCCGTTTCCACTGGTCAGACCACTCTGTGCTCAACTATGTGTCCTGGGCACTCGGCAGGCCACACCCACTCAGCCGCGACCGCAAGTGTGTCCACATGTCAGTCAGCAAAGGTGAGGATTCTGGGATACTGTGCAGTTTGTTATTAGCTTATTTTGTGATTTAAAAAAAACTATATTTCATCTTTCATTCTAAAACGTTCTACAGCGGAGTGGGCAGATCAGAAATGCCACTCAGACCTGCCCTACGTCTGTAAGAGAGTGAATGTCACAGGCACCATCCCACCCACACCCTCCACACCCCTGCCCCCCATGGGCTGCCCCAATGGCTGGAGCCCCTTCCTGCACAAGGTAGGGCTCCTGGGTTTTGTAGTTTCTACTGTGCTGATAAAGATGTGACAGTTATATGAATGTGACATTACTGTGTTATGTTTTGAATTGATCTTCCGTTTTAGCCTCTCAGTTGTTATCAGATCTCACGTTAGACCTCAAACAGACCTCTCACCTGAGGTACTGGTTTCTCCTGGGTTGTGTTACGTGTGAGAGCATGGTGGTCCTTCCTGACCTGATCTCTGACCTTCCTGTTTGTGTGTGTGTAGTGTTATAAGGTGTTTGGTCATGAGGAGAACCAGAAGGCCATATGGTCAGGAGCCAGGCTCATGTGTGAGTTTCAAGGAGGAGCCTTGGCTGTGGTGCCCAATCACGTGGAGCAAGGTAGTTTTATACTCAACTGACGCACTCACTCACTCACTCACTCACTCACTCACTCACTCACTCACTCACTCACTCACTCACTCACTCACTCACTCACTCACTCACTCACTCACTCACACACGCAAGCATGCACACACTCAATCACACGCGCACACACAAACAAACACACACATACACCATCAATAACATCAGTGGTTTCCAAACTATCGGGCATTCGGCGTGGGGGGGGGTCATGTCAGTTATTGCAGACCTTAGAGAGCTTTTTATAACTTTTATAACTTGTCCAGTTCCCCAGTGATGAAAAATGTTTGAAAAAGTTTGGGAAGCACTGAATGACATCATGCATGCTGTCTCCCACAGCCTTTGTCACAACTCTGTTGTCCAATGTGAGTTTTGACCTGTGGTTGGGGTTGACGTCTGACTCTAAAGGCCACTTCCAGTGGGCTCGTCCTGGACTCCTCAGCTACACCAACTGGGCCTCTGGAGAACCCCTGGACAACAGTGGACCACTCCACAACAAGACTCCGGTACATACCACCCTGGTCTAATCTTTTTCTGTATTAATCCAGTCTTTGGCGGCATCCCAAATGGCCCCCTTTTCCCTACATAAGTGCACTACTTCAGAACTAGGGTACTAGTCAAAAGTAGTTCATTATATATGGAATATGGTGCCATTTGGGACACATATTTGGTCCGTGGGTCCAGGATTTGTCATGTCCATTGTTGATGACATCATTGTCACCTAACAGGGGAACTGTGTGGTGATGATCCATGGGAACCCAACAAAAAATACGGGCATGTGGGCATCCCGGGCCTGTGAGATGGAGAACCATGGCTACATCTGCCAGAAGAAACAAGGTACAGTCAGGAGATGTCACAACTCCAAACAGCACAGCCACTTGCAATTCAACAGTGCATAACATAACTAACCAGTGTGAATTATGTAACAGACAAACATTCCTGTGGGAATCTGTTACATAGTACTATACCTACTGAAACACATACCTGATATATTAAACAGTTGTGTTTATATCAGTCAGCAGAAACAGTTTCCTTTATATACTGATTTAACTTTGTCTCCTTAGACCCAGCTCTGCCCCCTGGCGCTGCCCTCCTGCCCTCCTCCCTGTCCGGAGCCCTGGACCTGGGTGGGGTGTCGTACCGCATAGTGAAGAAGCGCCTGGACTGGATGGGGGCGCTGCATGTGTGCGAGTCTCTGAACGGGACGTTGGCTTCAGTGAGAGACCCCTACCAACAGGCTTACCTCACCCTGCTGATGAACAGCCTACACCTCCCAGCATGGATAGGCCTTTACAACTATGGGGTGAGGCCCTGTATCACGACAAATCAATATTACATTGATATAATCAGATCTTCAAAGGTTGATTTAACTAGATTGACCAATGAGGTAAGATTTGGGGTCAGAATATTATGATTAACTCCTCTTCTGTTCCACACTCAGGGACGGAGCTTCAGCTGGTTGGGCGAGGAGGACCTGATTTACACTGCCTGGCGGGATGGGGAGCCTAATACACTGTCTGGATGTGGTCACATGACCACGGTGGGGCAGTGGACTATGACCCCCTGTGATGCTAAACTGGACGCTGCCATCTGTCAGATTAATACAGGTGTGTGTGTGTCTGTGTGCATACATGTCTGTGTGCATGTTTGTGTGTGTGCCTTATCAATAGGGTAATACAGTATATGAACATGTGTGTAAGTTAAATAGTGTGTGTAAGCCCTGTCCTCTCTCTCTCTCTCTTTCCCTCTCTCTCTCTTTCTCTCTCTCTCTCTCTCTCTCTCTCTCTCCACCAGAGGAGGCTGTGGTGCACAAGTGGAGTTTCCCAGGACAGTGCCCTCACTCTCTGGGCGACTGGGCCTGGGTGCCTTTCAGGAACCACTGCTACTCCTTCAACCTGCAGAACCTCCGGCTGCAGACCGACGCCCACTCCTCCTGCAGGAAGGGTAAGGAGGACACTCTGTCAACTGCCAATGCCCTTAGTCAGCCAGACACTCCTTAGTCTTTTTACATGCACATCGGCTATGTCCCAAATGGTACCCATTTCCCTATGTAGTACACTACTTTTAACCAGTGCCCTGTAGAGAATAGGATGCCATTTTGGACGCACACCAGTGGATTCCGCAACGCGGTTTTAGTAACTAGGACCGCTATTTCTTGTCCTGGAATCCCGCTTAACTGACAGGTTAAAGCCTACTTGAAAGAGTCGCTAACCTAGCTAAACTGCTAGCCATCAAGCTAACAAAGTTAGTCCCAGATGAGTTTTCCAATGGAGCCCTCCTTGTCTGGAGAAGTAAATGAATGGTTCCAGCCCTGTAGGAGCTCTATCTACGACGCTTTTTTTTGGGACAAACCGGATCACTCAGAGTTCCAATGCGGCAATTGTTTGCTGCCGAGGATTAAAGGCTTGAGGGGGCTTCGTTGATTATGCAGGTCACCAGCCTACGTAAAAAACTAGGGAAAACGCAGTGTAAAATGTTTTCCTTACCTACGCCGATGGCTGGACGGCGTTTCGCGCTTGTTGGATGCATCTCAGCCTTGTCGTTTGTCGTTATCCGACTGGCCGGTGTTGCCAGGAGTTCGTTCACCAGGGGAGCCATCTCTTGCCACACTTTCCCCATCTGATAGCGGAGTCGAAGGAGCACAGCAAGAGGAGCATGGCAATCAACGATGGTCGCATGTCTTGAGCTGTGGAAGCCGAAGACAGCGGCCTCCCGCAAAGCAGTACTCCCGCAATGCTCTCCCAACGAGAGGCCCGAAGCGAATTCAAAATAACAAATAGTTTTGCCGCCTGATCTCCTGCACCTTTGTTGCTGGGGGTACGTGTGTCTGCCGCCACTGTGCCTACTCCTACTCCTTCCTCTACGATTTTGAAGTTGACGTCGGCAACCTTCTGTCGGCAACCTACCAGGGTAGAATGAAATCAGCAACATGTGCTTGAAAGCAGTATTCAGATCCATCGGATGTAGTGATCACAATATAGTAGCCATATCTAGGAAATACAAAGTTCCAAAGGCTGGGCCTAATATAGTGTAGGAGAGGTCATAGTGACCTTATGTTGTTGATGTAAATAATAGTTGTTGGTCCATGGTGTGTAATGAGGAGCGAACAGACATCGCACTTGACACATTTATGAAATTGCTTATCCCAGTTTCCAATAAGCATGTACCCATTAAGAAAATGACTGTAAAAACTGTTAAATCCCCGTGGATTGATCAGGATTTGAAAAATGGTATGGTTGAGAGGGATGAGGCAAAAGGAATGGCAAATAAGTCTGGCTGTACAAACGATTGGCAAAAGTACTGCGAATTGAGAAATCATGTGACTAAACTGAATAAAAAGAAGAAGAAACTACGCTATGAAACAAAGATAAATTACATAAAGAATTATACTAAATTGCTTTGGAGCACTTTCAAGGAAGTTTTGGGAAAAAAGGCAAACTCAGTTCTGTCATTTATTGAATCAGATGGCTCATTCGTCACATAACCAACTGACATCGTCAACTACTTTATTGATTTTTTAATTGGCAAGATTAGCAAACTTAGGCATGACATGCCAGCAACAAACGCTGAGACTACACATCCAAGTATATCTGACCAAATTATGAAAGACAAGATTTGTTATTTTGAATTCCTTAAAGTGAGTGTGGAAGAGGTGAAAAAATATTGTTGTCTATCAACAATGACAAGCCACCAGGATCTGACAACTTGGATGGAAAATTACTGAGGATAATAACGTACGATATTGCCACTCCTATTTGCCATATCTTCAATTTAAGCCTACTAGAAAGTGTGTGCCCTCAGGTCTGGAGAGAAGCAGAAGTCATTCCGCTACCTAAGAATAGTAAAGCCACCTTTACTGGCTCAAATAGCCAACCAATCAGCCTGTTACCAACCCTTAGTAACGTTTTGAAAAAAAATGTGTTTGACCAGATACAATGCTATTTTACAGTAAACAAACTGACAACAGACTTTCAGCACGCATATAGGGAAGGACATTCAACATGCACAGCACTTACACAAATGACTGATGATTGGCTGAGAGAAATTGATGATAAAAAGATTGTAGGGGCTGTTTTGCTGGACTTCAGTGCGGCTTTTGGCATTATTGATCATAGTCTGCTGCTGGAAAAACATGTATTATAGCTTTCCACCCCCTGCTATAATGTGGATAAAGAGTTACCTGTCTAACATAACTTAGAGGGTGTTCTATAATGGAAGCCTCTCCAACATAATCCAGGTAGAATCAGGAATTCCCCAGGGTAGCTGTCTAGGCCCCTTACTTTTTTCAATCTTTACTAACAACATGCCACTGGCTTTGAGTAAAGCTACTATAGCGACTGAAATGACTGCAACACTTAACAAAGAGATGCAGTTAGTTTCAGAATGGGCGGCAAGGAATAAGTTAGTCCTAAATATAAAAAAACTAAAAGCATTGTATTTGGGACAAATCATTCACTAAACTCTAAACCTCAACTAAATATTGTAATAAATAATGTGGAAATTGAGCAAGTTGAGGTCACTAAACTGCTTTGAGCAACCCTGGATTGTAAACTGTCATGGTCAAAACATAATGATAAACTGTAGCTAAGATGGGGAGAAGGCTGTCCATAATAAAGCGTTGCTCTGCCTTCTTAACCTCTTGCTCCTACCTGACACGCAGGCGTCCCATCTAGACATCTGGAAATGCAAATGCGCTACGCTAAATGCTAATAGTACTAGTTAAAACTCAAACGTTCATTAAAATACACACGCAGGGTATTGAATTAAAGCTACACTCGTTGTGAATCCAGGCAACAAGTCCGATTTTTATAATGCTTTTCGGCGAAAGCATGAGAAGCTATTATCTGATAGCATGTAACACCCCAAAAGACCCGCAGGGGACGTAAACAAAATAATTAGCATAGTCGTCGCTACACAAACCGCACAAATAAAATATAAAACATTCATTACCTTTGACCATCTTCTTTGTTGGCACTCCTAGATGTCCCATAATCACTATTGGGTCTTTTTTTTTCGATTAAATCGGTCCATATATAGCCTAGATATCGATCTATGAAGACTGTGTGATGAACGGAAAAAAATAGCGTCTTATAACGTAACGTCATTTTTTTTAATTAAAAAAGTCGACGATAAACTTTCACAAAACACTTCGAAATACTTTTGTAATGCAACTTTAGGTATTAGTAAACGTTAATAAGCGATCAAATTGATCACGAGGCGAAGTATATTCTTTAGCTGTCCGTCTGGAAATAATGTGGTAAATCTCAACCAAAATATCCGGTCAGAGACCGGAAGAAATGCGCTGCCTTACATCTGTTTGACCAAGAAACAAATAGTAGGCAAATGACAAGACTCTAGACAACGTGTGGAAGCTGTAGGTATTGCATCTCAGCAAAAGTGGTTCACCTTTATCAATGGGTTCAAGTCGCGCATGGATATATTTTTCCATTTTCAGTGATCAGATTTTCCTGCACTTTTCGATGAAACGCACGTTCTGTTATAGTAACAGCCGTGATTTAACCAGTTTTATAAACGTCTGAGTGTTTTCTATCCACACATACTAATCATATGCATATACTATATTCCTGGCATGAGCAGCAGGGCGCTGAAATGTTGCGCGATTTTTAACAGAATGTTCGAAAAAGTAGGGGGTAGGAGTAACAGGTTAACACCACTATCAACACGGCAGGTCCGACAGGCCCTGGTTTTGTTGCACCTGGACTACTGTTCAATGTGTGGTCAGGTGCCACAAAGAGGGACTTGGGAAAATTGCAATTGACTCAGCACAGCTGGCCCTTGGATGTACACAGAGAGCAAACATTAATAATCAATCTCTCCTGGCTCAAAGTGGAGGAGCGATTGACTTCATCACTAGTTGTATTTGTGAGAGGTATTGACATGTTGAAAGCACCGAGCTGTCTGTTTAAACAACTAGCACATAGCTCAGACTTCTTTTTTCAATCTTTATTTAACTAGCCAAGTAAGTTAAGAACAAATTCTTATTTACAATGACGGCCTACCCTGGCCAAACCCTAACCTGGACGACGCTGGGCCAATTGTACGCAGCCCTATGGGACTCCCAATCACGGCCGCTTGTGATACAGCCTGAAGCAAACCAGGGTCTGTAGTGATGCCTCTAGCACTGAGATGCAGTGTCTCAGACTGCTGCGCCACTCGGGAGCCCCGAGACACCCATGCACATCCATGCATAACCCACAAGACGTAGAGGTCTCTTCGCAGTCCCCAAGTCCAGAACAGTCTATGGGAGGTGCACAGTACTACAAAGAGCCATGACTACATGGAACACTATTCCACATCAGGTAACTGATGCAAGCAGTAGAATCAGATTTAAAAAACAGATAATGGAACAGCGGAACTGTGAAGCAACACAAACTTAGGCATAGACACATGCACATACACATACACACAGACACATGCACATACACATACACACAGACACATGCACATACACATACACACAGACACATGCACATACACATACACACAGACACATGCACATACACATACACACAGACACATGCACATACACATACACACAGACACATGCACATACACATACACACAGACACATGCACATACACATACACACAGACACATGCACATACACATACACACAGACACATGCACATACACATACACACAGACACATGCACATACACATACACACAGACACATGCACATACACATACACATACAGACACATGACACATACACACAGACACATGCACATACACATACACACAGACACATGCACATACACATACACACAGACACATGCACATACACATACACACAGACACATGCACATACACATACACACAGACACATGCACATACACATACACATAGACACATGCACATACACATACACACAGACACATGCACATACACATACACACAGACACATGCACATACACATACACACAGACACATGCACATAATTATCTATGCATAGTCACTTCACCCCTACCTACATGTACAAATTACCTCAACTAACCTGTACCCTCACACACTGACTCGGTATCGGTATCCCCTTTATATAGCCTCGTTATTGTTATGTTATTGTGTTACTTTTTTATTATTTTTTGCTTTAGTTTATTTGGTAAATATTTTCTTAACTCTTCTTGAACTGCACTGTTGGTTAAGGGCTTGTAAGTAAGCCTACACTTGTTGTATTTGACGTGTGTGACAAATAAAGTTTGATTTGATTTGATGCGTACACACACATGATAACATACGCACTATACACACACACGTATCCTAGGATCTTCTGTTGTAGATATGTAGTAGTCGAGTAGGGGCCTGAGGGCACACACTGTGTGTGTTCTGAAATCAGTTATGAATGTATTGTAATGTTTTTAAAATTGTATAACTGCCTTAATTTGACCAGACCCCAGGAAGAGCCGCTAATGGGGATCTAAAATAAGTACAAACAGTCTCTATATCTAGCTAATGGGGATCCATAATAAATACAAACAGTCTCTATATGTAGCTAATAGGGATCCATAATAAATACAAACAGTCTCTATATCTAGCTAATAGGGATCCATAATAAATACAAATACAAACAGTCTCTATATCTAGCTAATGGGGATCCATAATAAATACAAATACAAACAGTCTCTATATCTAGCTAATGGGGATCCATAATAAATAAATACAAACAGTCTCTATATCTAGCTAATGGGGATCCATAATAAATACAAATACAAACAGTCTCTATATCTAGCTAATGCGGATCCATAATAAATACAAATACAAACAGTCTCTATATCTAGCTAATGGGGATCCATAATAAATACAAATACAAACAGTCTCTATATCTAGCTAATAGGGATCCATAATAAATACAAACAGTCTCTATATCTAGCTAATGGGGATCCATAATAAATACAAATACAAACAGTCTCTATATCTAGCTAATGGGGATCCATAATAAATACAAATACAAACAGTCTCTATATCTAGCTAATAGGGATCCATAATAAATACAAACAGTCTCTATATCTAGCTAATAGGGATCCATAATAAATACAAACAGTCTCTATATCTAGCTAATAGGGATCCATAATAAATACAAATACAAACAGTCTCTATATCTAGCTAATAGGGATCCATAATAAATACAAATACAAACAGTCTCTATATCTAGCTAATGGGGATCCATAATAAATACAAACAGTCTCTATATCTAGCTAATGGGGATCCATAATAAATACAAATACAAACAGTCTCTATATCTAGCTAATAGGGATCCATAATAAATACAAATACAAACAGTCTCTATATCTAGCTAATGGGGATCCATAATAAATACAAACAGTCTCTATATGTGACACTTTACATGCACATTGTGACACGAAAAGAACACAGAGAACATTACAGTTCTCTCCATTCAATCGCTGTTATCACGGAGAGAGCTTTCATCGCTCAGCACTGACGTCAATGACCAAATACGTCAATAAGTCTAAGTTAGTTGTGATTCATTGAGCTTTTATTGAAATGCACTCGCTTTTTTATCTCCTGATTTCCCACTTTAATGTTCCCTCATCATCATCATCATCTCTCTTTTTCTGTCTGTCAACTCCTCTCTGACCGCATTTAATTATCTCAATATGGTTATCTGATCCTCCCTTTCGCTCTCTCTCTGCCTGCCTCTCTCTCTCTCTCTCTCTCTCTCTCTCTCTCTCTCTCTCTCTCTCTCTCTCTCTCTCTCTCTCTCTCTCTCTCTCTCTCTCTCTCACCCTTTCTCACCCCCCAGTGGGTGGCCAGCTGCTGTCGGTCCTGGATGAAACAGAGAATGGCTTTGTGTGGGAACACATCCAGGGCTACCAGGAGCAGGCCCATGGAGCCTGGCTGGGTATGACCTTTAACTCCAAAGGTAAGGAACTCCTCAGGATGTACACAGTGAAAAGTATACACAGACTGTTAAAAACATGTAAATATCCTATACTGTAAGGTCATATAATCTAATGGCTACTGTAAGAAGAGTAATTTATCAGAGTGACATATGCTATCCATATACTCATTCATATATTACATACATGATTTATACACACCTTTTTGCATTAGGGTGTTCCAGGGCTATTTCAAGATATTCTTCAGACAGGCGTGTGCGTGTGTGTGTGTGTGTGTGTGTGTGTGTGTGTGTGTGTGTGTGTGTGTGTGTGTGTGTGTGTGTGTGTGTGTGTGTGTGTGTGTGTGTGTGTGTGTGTGTGTGTGTGTGTGTGCGTGTGTGTGTTGTTCCTGGTGTTGTCCTGCAGGGGGCAGTCTGATGTGGTCTGAGAGTGCTGAGGTGAAGTTCACTAACTGGGAGGTGCAGGGCACCAACCTGAGCATGCTGTTTCCCAACACCTGCTTCTGGATCCAGAGCAACACAGGCCTTTGGAAACCAGGCCCCTGCAAGAACCGCACACACGGAGTCATCTGCAAACGGCCACGCAGTAAGGAAGGCCTCACCCTGTAGCGCAGACAAATAACATTATGGACAATGTCATACGTGTACACAGTGATAGCAACGCTGTATAACCACTTACTGTGCTTCATTTATATCTGCAAAAAGCAATCTCTGAGCTGACAACACAACTCGAATGTTATCTTTTCCGTTGCAGGTGCTGAGGCTTTGGCGGTAGTCTGTAAGTAGGGATAGGATATCCCATGTTGTTTGTTCAAGTCATCAAATGTTAGATTTGTTTAAATCTGTAATGCTAATCTGTAAACAAAAAAAAAAATTGTCCCTCTCTCACTCTTTCTCCCCTTCTCTCTCTCTCCCTCCCTCCCTGTTTGTCTCAGCTGAAGAGGACCACCTGCCCACTCTGATTGTGATCATGGTGACAGGTCTGGTGTTGGTGATCCTCATCGCGGGCGTGATCTACCTGTACCGCCGACGCCAGGCAGGCTCCCGGGGATCTTACGAGGGGGCGCGCTACAGCCGCACCAACTCCAACCCCTCCGAACAGGCCGAGAAGAACATCCTGGTGTCTGACATGGAGCTCAACGAGCAGCCGGAGTAGCACAGCCAACCAGGACTGGCCCCTCCCCCCCGGGGCAGGAGACACCTGGGAGTACCTAATACTGACTGACCCACTGTCTGACTGATACGCATTCTGCTTCTACATTTCATGTCCCTGTTCTGTTTGAAAAGATGTTGAAGATGCTGAAGGTCTGTGCTGTGTCGAGCGCAGCAGATGTCAATCAAATTCCCTTTAATCAGTCATTCCCCAAAGGGGTTAATAATATGCAAATTACAATATGAACTGCTTTTCTTAGTAGTATAGCAATAATGTTTCTAATGTCAGTTTCACATTTCATTTCAAACACTTCCTGTTTTTGGTCACTATGTTTAAAAGGCAGATGCCAAAAGCCATAGACTAAGGCTTTGCACCAGTTCTTCCCTCGTCAGGAGACTCAGTATCATCCAAATATCAACACAGCCTCCATCGAGACCATGACAGTATTTACCTGAGGTTAACTTCAGGTTTGTTTTGTATATTTCCTTTTGGTTTGTTTGTGTGTTTTTTTTGTCCAGTGCAGCTGTAGTGAATCTGTAGTGAATACTCCTTCTAATTCTGGTTGTTGTGGTGAAGCTTTTGTTGTTGCCAGTCCCCTTCCCTCCCTCCCTTCGGTTCTGACTGACACGTCAGCAAAGACTGGTTGGAAAGCAATACATTCAGTGTGGAAGAGAAGAGGACAGTGATGTTAGAGAGACGATTTTAGAGTGATTTTAAAGAGTCCCTGGCCTGTTCACCACAACTGCACATACATTAGGAGAGGGGGGCAGAGTTTTGATGTTGATACAGACCGATACCGTCTTTTGTTGTCTTGGTACAGTGTGATGGGGTAGATAAGGGTATTAGTATGTAACATTCTAGAGGGTTTTAAGAGGGTTTGTTTTAGCACTTTCTACCACAATCACGAGAAGAGCCAACATGTATTACTTAAAGTAACTGTCCAGTGTTTCCAGATTTCTATGAAATAGGACCTATACTTAATTACACTACGAGTGAAATAGTTTACCTTCAAATCATTTTTAATTAGATATGTTTAAAAGCAGCTTTTCCTTGTTGGAATGGTGTGGGTGTACCCCAACAACAGAATGGTACGGGAGTTTACCGGTCATTAAAAGTATTAATGCGAGTAGACCGCTGATTGGCCAGCCCATCCTCTACAGGAGAATAAAATCATCCTCTATGAGGAAATAGCAAGCGTTTCTTTAGACAGTCTGAGATACAGGTTGGAGTTGGGGTTTTTGAAATCTTTTTATTCTCCAGTTCATGCTCTGACCACATACAAATATAGGATAAGTCAACAACATTACTTGGTTATGAGTTAACAGAATGTGAACTTTTAAAAGTGAGATTTTCACTAGACAGTTACTTTTTTGTTGTTGTTGATCTTGTCTCACTGCTGCAACTCCCCAAAGGGCTCAGGAGGGGCGAAGGTCGAGTCATGCGTCTTCCGATACATGACCCGCCAAACCACACTTTTCAACACCCACCCGCCAGCTGCACTGTTCAACTGATGAGTGAAGTCAGCCTGCAGGCGCCTGGCCTGCCACAAGGAGTTGTTAGAGCGCAATGAGCCAAGTAAAGCACCCCCCGGCCGAACCCTCCCCTAACCCGGACTACACTGGGCCAATTGTGTGCCGCCCTATGGAACTCCCGGTCACGGACAGTTGTGACACAGCCTGGTATCGCACCCAGGTCTGTAGTGGCACCTCAAGCACTGCACTGCAGTGTCTTAGACCGCTGCGCCACTCAGGAGGCCCCTAGACAGTTACTTTAAGCAAAGGACAGTACATTCACTCCTTTGTTTATGCATTATTACTAAGATACTTTTCAATTGTTTTTGTTTTATTTCCTTCCTTTGACTTTTGGATGGGTAACCTGGTGTAAAGTAGGTGAACGTCAGTGTTAGTCTCATGACTGGTACGGAGGGTTAGATTTCCCATGTTAATGTCTGTGTTTGTTGGTGGTATGATTACACACTGACCTGCAGCCATGTAAAACATACCCTATATATCCAAAAGTATGTGGACACCCATTCAAATTAGTAGACTCTGCTATTTCAGCCACACCCGTTCGTCAGCCACACACTGTTCGTCAGGAGCTTCATGAAAATGGGTTTCCGTGGCCGAGCAGCGGCACACAAGCCTAAGATCACCATGCTCAATGCCAAGCGTAGGCTGGAGTGGTGTAAAGCTCACCACCATTGGACTCTGGAAACGCATTCTCTGGAGTGATGAATCACGCTTTACCATCTGGCAGCCCAACCCAATGGGTGCCAGCAAAATACTACCTACTCGAATGCATAATGCCCACTGTAAAGTTTGGTGGAGAAGGACTAATGGTCTGGGGCTGTTTTTAATGGTTTGGGCTAGGCCCCTTAGTTCCAGTGAAGGGAAATATAAACGCTACAGTATACAATTATATTCAAGACGATTCTGTGCTTCCAACTTTGTGCTTCCTGTTTCAGCATGACAATGCCCCATGTGCACAAAGCGAGGTCCTGACCTCAACCTCATCAAACACTTTTGGAATGAATTGGAACGCCGACTGCGAGCAACGCCTAATTACCCAACCTCACTAATGCTCTTGTGGCTGAATGGAAGCAAGTCCCCGTAGCAATGCTCCAACATCTAGTGGAAAGCCTTCACAGAAGAGTGGAGGCTGTTATAGCAACAAAGGGGGGACCAACTCCATATTAATGCCCATTATTTTGGAACGAGATTTTCGATTAACAGATGTCCACATACTTTTGGTCATGTTGTGTAACTTAGGTCACCTGTAGGTCATTCACTTGAAAAGTGACACATCTGACGTGAGTCCACATGTACAGTACCAGTCAAAAGTTTGGACACACCTACTCATTCCAGGGTTTTTCTTTATTTTTACTATTTTCTACATTGTAGAATAATAGTGAAGACATCAAAACTATGAAATAACATACAGTATTGCATTTCTGGATGTTGCAATAAACTTTTGTATGTGGTATGTTCCACAAGATACTGGAGAACCTTACTTAAGGGGTACCCTCTATATCAATGCAAAATACAGCTAGGAAAACCAAAGAACTAGTTTGAAAAGGGAAACGATCCACCCCATTATTCAAATATTTAGGAATAGAAAGATCAACTCATCCATCTTATTTCTCCTTGTCATGTCTTAACCTTGTGTAGTACATTATTGGGAGGAGGAAAGTAAGGTTTCTAGCAGGTCACAACTAGATTCAATGCAGGGAATCAACCAAAACCCTAACCTCTGGGTTCCCGTTTGAATAGGAGGCAAAGACAGATGTTTTCTTCCCCCTCATAACATTCCTCCTACAGTTCGCTCCTTCTCATGACCGGATTGCTGTCCTGCTCCGTGGAATGCTTTGGAGAAGTTTTAGATAGAAACTCTTTGTGGGCCAGTGAGCCACGCTTCAAAACCAGCTCTTTTCTGCTCTGTAGACCGGACGAATGGGGCTGAGGAGAGAGAGGGGGAGGGCGGATGGAAGGAGACGGAGGAGTGAGGGGGATTGTGTGTGTGTTATCGTGGAATGTTGAGTCGGCAAGAAGAGCTCAGTGGCAAGTCTGGGACCGATCAGAGCAGAAGAGCTCAGGGCCGAAAGAGAAGGGTGAGAAAATTGGAGAAAAGGGGTAAAAATAATGGAGGGAGAGGGAGACTGACAGGCAGGCAGGTATGTGGGATAAATGGGGCAGGGAGGGAGGAATGGAGATGAGAGAAGAGAAGTGAAATGTCCTAGGTTCACCCTGCCTCCTAGTGGAGGGTTGCTGTAGCACCCTGCTTCAAAATGACTGCCGAACTGGTTGTAATGAATTTGAGCAGACTACAAGTTGGAGTTGCCTACAAAGTGATGATGTGAGTCTGGTCCTGATGTCCTACCCTATCTGGGACTGACTATGTGACTGTGGTGGGCTTTTTACATTTGAGTCCCTGTGAAGAAAGGTTCAAATAAGCACCTGTTTTGATTTTTTAAATATCTGTTGTTTTTATATGTAATGAATAAAATATATGTTGGCTAAATGACTGTCAATAGAATTATTTAATTGTTTAAATTGTTGGTACTTTAGTTACACCAGTCTTTGCATGTTATTGTGGGGGGACGAGATGTTTACTGTTGCCTTGAATGAACTAGTAAGATAAATAGTTGTGATGTTGAAGAACCCCCACCAGAGGGCAGGTCTTGCTCACCCTAACAGCTCATTTAAACTGTGTTTAATGAGTTCCTCACTTTCCTGGTCTGATGCATCATATTTTTTTCACCATCTCTGTCTGTCTCTCTGTCTCTCCACCCCATACATATCTACTGTATGTGCATGTTTGTGTCCTTGAATGTCTACAGCTGTGTCTCCATCCAGTCTGCTCAGACTCTTAGTTCAGGCTGGGATCCTGATCTGCCACACCTCATTGGAGGAGAATGAAACAAGGGCCTCTACCTTTGCTCTGACAAAGACTCCTTCTGTATGGCTTGGCAGGCACCAATAGCTTGTCTATGTGCCGCCTGCCTGTTGCGGCTGATCTGGCAGCGAGGCATTGTGACTGGCTGCCCCTAGATGTGGCTGGAGCACTAATGTGCTGTGAGCCATTGTACTGTACCATTCAACTGGAGCCCTTTAAGACTGAGACAATCAGTGTGTCAGACTGAGCGTGCCAGCCAAGTGGACATGAGGTCTGACGGCTCTATCCACTGGCCAGGGGTAGAATATTTGGAAAATTAATTGACCTAGGTGTCTGTCCAGGGGTTTGTTCCATGGACCAATGGACCAGGGGTGTAGTGATTAGGCAGAACACTTGGATTAATATAGGTATTTAGGCAGATTGTTTTTGTGCCCTAATCAAGCGAGAGACCTCACCGTCTGTGTAGGGAGGGAATCACTCATCCCAAATCAAACAGAGGAGATTGTTTCTCTTGCCATAATGCAGAAAATAGCATTTGTATATTTTAAGTTATTACAGTATTATTATTTATGTGAATTTTTGTACATTTGTTCATATTTAGAATATTGATATCTATTTGGATCATTCCATTATGGATATTTGTATATGAATCCCCCTTTGTATAGGCTAGCACAGATTGGAATATATTCCGGGATTCTTCCGATGGCATTGAGGAGTACACCATATCAGTCACTGCCTTTATCAATAAGTGCATTGAGGATGTCGTCCCCACAGTGACTGTACGTACATACCCCAACCAGAAACCATGGATTACAGGAAACATTAGCACTGAGCTAAAGGGTAGAGCTGCCGCTTTCAAGGTGCGGGACTCTAACCCGGAAGCTTATAAGAAATCACGCTATGCCTTCCGACGAACCATCAAACAGGCAATGCGTCTATACAGGACTAAAATCGAATCGTACTGCACCGGCTCTTGTCGGATGTGGCAGGGCTTGCAAACTATTACAGACTACAATGGAAGCACAGCTGAGAACTGCCCAGTGCCACGAGCATACCAGACAAGATAAATAACTTCTATGCTCGCTTCGAGTCAAGTAACACTGAAACATGCATGAGAGCATCTGCTGTTCCAAACGACTGTGTGATCACGCTCTGCAGCCGATGTGAGTAAGACCTTTAAACAGGTCAACATTCACAAGGCCAGATGGATTACCAGGACGTGTACTGTGAGCATGCGCTGACCACCTGGCAAGTGTCTTCACTGACATTTTCAAACTCTCCCTATCTGAGTCAGTAATACCAACATGTTTCAAGCAGACCACCATAGTCCCTGTGCCCAAGAACTCTAAGGTAACCTGCCTAAATTACTACCAACCCATAGCACTCAGGTTAGCTAGCCAGCTATTGTCGTTCTTTTAACGCAACGTAACGTAATCAACACTGCTAGCTAGCCAGCTAGCCCCCGAAAAGCTGCACTGTAGAAACTATTACACTCAACGGAACGACTTGATTAGTGTAGTGTCAACAACGCAGCCACTGCCAGCTAGCCTACTTCAGCAGTACTGTATAATTTTAATCATTTTAGTCAATAAGATTCTTGCTACGTAAGCTTAACTTTCTGAACATTCGAGACGTGTAGTCCACTTGTCATTCCAATCTCCTTGCATTAGCGTAGCCTCTTCTGTAGCCTGTCAACTATGTGTCTGTCTATCCCTGTTCTCTCCTCTCTGCACAGACCATACAAACGCTCCACACCGCGTGGCCGCAGCCACCCTAATCTGGTGGTCCCAGCGCGCACGACCCACGTGGAGTTCCAGGTCTCCCGTAGCCTCTGGAACTGCCGATCTGCGGCCAACAAGGCAGAGTTCATCTCAGCCTATGCCTCCCTCCAGTCCCTCGACTTCTTGGCACTGACGGAAACATGGATCACCACAGATAACACTGCTACTCCTACTGCTCTCTCCTCGTCCACCCACGTGTTCTCGCACACCCCGAGAGCTTCTGGTCAGCGGGGTGGTGGCACCGGGATCCTCATCTCTCCCAAGTGGTCATTCTCTCTTTCTCCCCTTACCCATCTGTCTATCGCCTCCTTTGAATTCCATGCTGTCACAGTTACCAGCCCTTTCAAGCTTAACATCCTTATCATTTATCGCCCTCCAGGTTCCTCGGAGAGTTCATCAATGAGCTTGATGCCTTGATAAGCTCCTTTCCTGAGGACGGCTCACCTCTCACAGTTCTGGGCGACTTTAACCTCCCCACGTCTACCTTTGACTCATTCCTCTCTGCCTCCTTCTTTCCACTCCTCTCCTCTTTTGACCTCACCCTCTCACCTTCCCCCCCTACTCACAAGGCAGGCAATACGCTCAACCTCATCTTTACTAGATGCTGTTCTTCCACTAACCTCATTGCAACTCCCCTCCAAGTCTCCGACCACTACCTTGTATCCTTTTCCCTCTCGCTCTCATCCAACACTTCCCACACTGCCCCTACTCGGATGGTATCGCGCCGTCCCAACCTTCGCTCTCTCTCCCCCGCTACTCTCTCCTCTTCCATCCTATCATCTCTTCCCTCTGCTCAAACCTTCTCCAACCTATCTCCTGATTCTGCCTCCTCAACCCTCCTCTCCTCCCTTTCTGCATCCTTTGACTCTCTATGTCCCCTATCCTCCAGGCCGGCTCGGTCCTCCCCTCCCGCTCCGTGGCTCGACGACTCATTGCGAGCTCACAGAACAGGTCTCCGGGCAGCCGAGCGGAAATGGAGGAAAACTCGCCTCCCTGCGGACCTGGCATCCTTTCACTCCCTCCTCTCTACATTCTCCTCCTCTGTCTCTGCTGCTAAAGCCACTTTCTACCACTCTAAATTCCAAGCATCTGCCTCTAACCCTAGGAAGCTCTTTGCCACCTTCTCCTCCCTCCTGAATCCTCCTCCCCCTCCCCCCCTCCTCCCTCTCTGCAGATGACTTCGTCAACCATTTTGAAAAGAAGGTCGACGACATCCAATCCTCGTTTGCTAAGTCAAACGACACCGCTGGTTCTGCTCACACTGCCCTACCCTGTGCTCTGACCTCTTTCTCCCCTCTCTCTCCAGATGAAATCTCGCGTCTTGTGACGGCCGGCCGCCCAACAACCTGCCCGCTTGACCCTATCCCCTCCTCTCTTCTCCAGACCATTTCCGGAGACCTTCTCCCTTACCTCACCTCGCTCATCAACTCATCCCTGACCGCTGGCTACGTCCCTTCTGTCTTCAAGAGAGCGAGAGTTGCACCCCTTCTGGAAAAACCTACACTCGATCCCTCCGATGTCAACAACTACAGACCAGTATCCCTTCTTTCTTTTCTCTCCAAAACTCTTGAACGTGCCGTCCTTGGCCAGCTCTCCCGCTATCTCTCTCAGAATGACCTTCTTGATCCAAATCAGTCAGGTTTCAAGACTAGTCATTCAACTGAGACTGCTCTTCTCTGTATCACGGAGGCGCTCCGCACTGCTAAAGCTAACTCTCTCTCCTCTGCTCTCATCCTTCTAGACCTATCGGCTGCCTTCGATACTGTGAACCATCAGATCCTCCTCTCCACCCTCTCCGAGTTGGGCATCTCCGGCGCGGCCCACGCTGGATTGTGTCCTACCTGACAGGTCGCTCCTACCAGGTGGCGTGGCGAGAATCTGTCTCCTCACCACGCGCTCTCACCACTGGTGTCCCCCAGGGCTCTGTTCTAGGCCCTCTCCTATTCTCGCTATACACCAAGTCACTTGGCTCTGTCATAACCTCACATGGTCTCTCCTATCATTGCTATGCAGACGACACACAATTAATCTTCTCCTTTCCCCCTTCTGATGACCAGGTGGCGAATCGCATCTCTGCATGTCTGGCAGACATATCAGTGTGGATGACGGATCACCACCTCAAGCTGAACCTCGGCAAGACGGAGCTGCTCTTCCTCCCGGGGAAGGACTGCCCGTTCCATGATCTCGCCATCACGGTTGACAACTCCATTGTGTCCTCATCCCAGAGCGCTAAGAACCTTGGCGTGATCCTGGACAACACCCTGTCGTTCTCAACTAACATCAAGGCGGTGGCCCGTTCCTGTAGGTTCATGCTCTACAACATCCGCAGAGTACGACCCTGCCTCACACAGGAAGCGGCGCAGGTCCTAATCCAGGCACTTGTCATCTCCCGTCTGGATTACTGCAACTCGCTGTTGGCTGGGCTCCCTGCCTGTGCCATTAAACCCCTACTACTCATCCAGAACGCCGCAGCCCGTCTGGTATTCAACCTTCCCAAGTTCTCTCACGTCACCCCGCTCCTCCGCTCTCTCCACTGGCTTCCAGTTGAAGCTCGCATCCGCTACAAGACCATGGTGCTTGCCTACGGAGCTGTGAGGGGAACGGCACCTCAGTACCTCCAGACTCTGATCAGGCCCTACACCCAAACAAGGGCACTGCGTTCATCCACCTCTGGCCTGCTCGCCTCCCTACCACTGAGGAAGTACAGTTCCCGCTCAGCCCAGTCAAAACTGTTCGCTGCTCTGGCCCCCCAATGGTGGAACAAACTCCCTCACGACGACAGGACAGCGGAGTCAATCACCACCTTCCGGAGACACCTGAAACCCCACCTCTTTAAGGAATACCTAGGATAGGATAAGTAATCCTTCTCACCCCCCTAAAAGATTTAGATGCACTATTGTAAAGTGGCTGTTCCACTTGATGTCATCAGGTGAATGCACCAATTTGTAAGTCGCTCTGGATAAGAGCGTCTGCTAAATGACTTAAATGTAAATGTAAATGTAAATGCACTCACATCTGTAGCCATGAAATGCTTTGAAAGGCTGATCATGGCTCACAACAACACCATTATCCCAGAAACCCTAGACCCACTCCAATTTGCATACCGCACCAATAGATCTACAGATGATGGAATCTCTATTGCACTCCACACTGCACTTTCACACCTGGATAAAAGGAACACCTATGTGAGAATGCTATTCATTGACTACAGCTCAGCGTTCAACAGCATAGTGCCCTCAAAGCTCATCACTATGCTGTCCCTGGGACTAAACACCTCCCACTTCTCAGGTGGTAAGGGTAGGTAACAAATCTGCCATGCTGGTCCTCAACATGGGGGCCCCACAGGGGTGCGTGCTCAGTCCCCTCCTGTACTCCCTGTTCACTCATGACTGCATCCAGGCACAACTTCAACACCACCATTAAGTTTGCTGATGAAACAACAGTGGTAGGAATGATCACCGACAATGATGAGACAGCCTATAGGGAAGAGGTTAGAGACCTGACCATGTGGTGCAAGGACAACAACCTCAACGTGATCAAGACAAAGGAGATGAATGTGGACTACTTGAAGCTCTCAACTTCAATTCCAGTGGGTCAGAAGTTCACATATACTAAGTTGACTGTGCCTTTAAACAGCTTGGAAAACTCCAGAAAAGTATGTCATGGCTTTAGAAGCTTCTAATAGGCTAATTGACATAATTTGAGTCAATTGGAGTTGTACCTGTGGATGTATTTCAAGGCCTACCTTCAAACTCAGTGCCTCTTTGCTTGACATTGTGGGAAAATCAAAAGAAATCAGCCAAGACCCCAGAAAAATAATTGTGGGCCTCCACAAGTCTGGTTCATCCTTGGCAGCAATTTCCAAATGCCTGAAGGTACCACGTTCATCTGTACAAACAATAGTATGCAAGTATAAACACCATGGGATGACGCAGCCTTCATACCGCTCAGGAAGGAGACGCGTTCTGTCTCCTAGAGATGAACGTACTTTGGTGCGAAAAGTACAAATCAATCCCAGAACAACAGTAAAGGACCTTGTGAAGATGCTTGAGGAAACAGGTACAAAAGTATCTATATCCACAGTAAAACGAGTCCTATATCGACATAACCTGAAAGGCCGCTCAGCATGGAAGAAGCCACTGCTCCAAAACCGCCATAAAAATATCAGACTAAGGTTTGCAACTGCACATGGGGACAAAGATCGTACTTTTTGGAGAAATGTCCTCAGGTCTGATGAAATAATAATAGAACTGTTTGGCCATAATGACCATTGTTATATTTGGAGGGAAAAGGGGGAGGCTTGCAAGCCACAGAACACCATCCCAGTGGCTTTGAGTCAGTGTGTTGGCAGCAGCCACTCAATGTTAGTGGTGGCTGTTTAACAGTCTGATGGCCTTGAGATAGAAGCTGTTTTTCAGTCTCTCGGTCCCAGCTTTGATGCACCTGTATTGACCTCGCCTTCTGGATGATAGCGGGGTGAACAGGCAATGGCTCGGGTGGTTGTTGTCCTTGATGATCTTTATGGCCTTCCTGTGACATCGGGTGGTGTAGGTGTCCTGGAGGGCAGGTAGTTTGCCCCCGGTGATGCGTTGTGCAGACCTCACTACCCTCTGGAGAGCCTTGCGGTTGTGGACGGAGCAGTTGCCGTACCAGGCGGTGATACAGCCCGACAGGATGCTCTCGATTGTGCATCTGTAGAAGTTTGTGAGTGCCTTTGGTGACAAGCCGAATTTCTTCAGCCTCCTGAGGTTGAA
This sequence comes from Oncorhynchus keta, assembly GCF_023373465.1. NCBI lineage: Eukaryota > Metazoa > Chordata > Actinopteri > Salmoniformes > Salmonidae > Oncorhynchus > Oncorhynchus keta. Next base: position 10,460,782 of record NC_068425.1, on the reverse strand, counting down.
GAAGCGCTGCTGCGCCTTCTTCACGATGCTGTCTGTGTGGGTGGACCAATTCAGTTTGTCTGTGATGTGTACGCTGAGGAACTTAAAACTTAAAACTATCCTCTCCACTACTGTTCCATCGATGTGGATAGGGGGGTGTTCCCTCTGCTGTTTCCTGAAGTCCACAATCATCTCCTTAGTTTTGTTGACGTTGAGTGTGAGGTTATTTTCCTGGGCCCTCACCTCCTCCCTGTAGGCCATCTTGTCGTTGTTGGTAATCAAGCCTACCACTGTTGTGTCGTCCGCAAACTTGATGATTGAGTTGGAGGCGTGCGTGGCCACGCAGTCATGGGTGATCAGGGAGTACAGGAGAGGGCTCAGAACGCACCCTTGTGGGGCCCCAGTGTTGAGGATCAGCGGGGTGGAGATGTTGTTACCTACCCTCCGCTGGGGGCGGCCCGTCAGGAAGTCCAGTACCCAGTTGCACAGGGCGGGGTCGAGACCCAGGGTCTCGAACTTGATGACGAGTTTGGAGGGTACTATGGTGTTAAATGCTGAGCTGTAGTCGATGAACAGCATTCTCACATAGGTATTCCTCTTGTCCAGATGGGTTAGGGCAGTGTGCAGTGTGGTTGAGATTGCATCGTCTGTGGACCTATTTGGGCGGTAAGCAAATTGGAGTGGGTCTAGGGTGTCAGGTAGGGTGGAGGTGATATGGTCCTTTACTAGTCTCTCAAAGCACCTTAGCTTTCTTGGGAACAGGAACAATGGTGGCCCTCTTGAAGCATGTGGGAACAGCAGAATGGGATAGGGATTGATTGAATATGTCCGTAAACACACCAGCCAGCTGGTCTGCGCATGCTCTGAGGGCGCGGCTGGGGATGCCGTCTGGGCCTGCAGCCTTGCGAGGGTTAACACGTTTAAATGTTTTACAGTGGCACTGTATTGTCCTCAAAGCGGGCAAAGTTATTTAGTCTGCCTGGGAGCAAGACATCCTGGTCCGTGACTGGGCTGGTTTTCTTTTTGTAATTCGTGATTGACTGTAGACCCTGCCACATACCTCTTGTGTCTGAGCCATTGAATTGCGATTCTACTTTGTCTCTATATTGACGCTTAGCTTGTTTGATTGCCTTGAGGAGGGAATAGCTACACTGTTTGTATTCGGTCATGTTTCCGGTCACCTTGCCCTGATTAAAAGCAGTGGTTCTCGCTTTCAGTTTCACACGAATGCTGCCATCAATCCACGGTTTCTGGTTTGGGAATGTTTTAATCGTTGCTATGGGAATGACATCTTCAACGCACGTTCTAATGAACTCGCTCACCGAATCAGCGTATTCGTCAATGTTGTTGTTTGACGCAATACGAAACATATCCCAGTCCACGTGATGGAAGCAGTCTTGGAGTGTGGAATCAGATTGGTCGGACCAGCGTTGAACAGACCTCAGCGCGGGAGCTTCTTGTTTTAGCTTCTGTCTGTAGGCAGGGAGCAACAAAATGGGGTCGTGGTCAGCTTTTCCGAAAGGAGAGCGGGGGAGGGCCTTATATGCATCGCGGAAGTTAGAATAGCAATGATCCAAGGTTTTGCCAGCCCTGGTTGCGCAATCGATATGCTGATACAATTTAGGGAGTCTTGTTTTCAGATTAGCCTTGTTAAATTCCCCAGCTACAAGGAATGCAGCCTCAGGATATGTGGATTCCAGTTTGCAAAGAGTCAAATAAAGTTCGTTCAGAGCCATCGATGTGTCTGCTTGGGGGGGAATATATACGGCTGTGATTATAATCGAAGAGAATTCCCTTGGTAGATAATGCGGTCGACATTTGATGTGAGGAATTCTAAATCAGGTGAACAGAAGGACTTTGAGTTCCTGTATGTTGTTGTGACCACACCACGTCTCGTTAACCATAAAGCATACGCCCCCGCCCCTCATCTTACCAGAAAGATGTTTGTTTCTGTCGGCGCGATGCGTGGAGAAACCAGCTGGCTGCACCGACTCCGATAGCGTTTCTCCAGTGAGCCATGTTTCCGTGAAGCAAAGAACGTTACAGTCTCTGATGTCCCTCTGGAATGCTACCCTTGCTCAGATTTCATCAACCTTGATGTCAAGAGACTGGACATTGGCAAGAAGTATGCTAGGGAGTGGTGCGCGATGTGCCCGTCTCCGGAGTCTGCCCAGAAGACCGCTTCGTTTCCCTCTTTTACGAAGTCGTTTTTTTGGATCGCCGGCTGGGATCCATTCAGTTGTCCTGGGTGAAAGGCAGAACGCAGAATCCACTTCGTGAAAGTCATATTCTTGGTCGTATGACGTCATATCCCTGACATCACTGCTTCAATCAGTAGGTGAGAAGAATACAGTTTTTGAACATGTTAAATTCATTTTCATTGTAAACTTTTCATTACTATATGAAAGGTCAAACGGAGAAACTTCGGAATGTTTTTATTGCAATCATACTCACTTATTTTTACATAGACTGTGGTTGAATTCTTTGAGAAGCCTGCACTACTACAATTGGTGTTGTTTCTGCAGTTTGTAGAGAGAGTGGTCCTGGTGCCTCGTCCATTCAGGAGAGATGAGGCTCGGTTAGAGTCTGAGGCAGGGTTGACAGAACAAATCATCTGGACGGGCTTTTGATATCCATGTGCGGACGTTTTTTCACGGGACCTTCTATGTGTGCACGCGCTGGCATGTTCACAATTATTTTTCATGGGTCTTAAAGTAGATTTTTTATTTCACCTTTATTTAACCAGTTAGGCTAGTTGAGAACAAGTTCTTATTCACAACTGCAACCTCGCCAAGATAAAGCAAAGCAGTGCAGCACAAACAACAACACAGAGTGCAACACATGGAATAAACAAACATACAGTCAATAATACAGTAGAAAAAGTCTATATACAGTGTTTGCAAATGAGGTAGGATACCGGAGGTAAGGCAATAAATAAGCCATAGTGGCGAAATAATGACAATATAGCAATTAAACACTGGAGTGATAGATGTGCAGAAGATGAGTGTACAAGTAGAGATACTGGAGTGCAAACAGCAAAAAATAAATAAAATAGATAACAGTATGTAGATGAGGTAGTTGGATGGGCTATTTACAGATAGGCTATATACAGGTGCAGTGATCTGTGAGCAGTTCTGACAGCTGATGCTTAAAGCTAGTGAGGGAGATATGAGTCTCCAGCTTCAGTGATGTTTGCAGTTCGATCCAGTCATTGGCAGCAGAGAACTGGAAGGAAAGGCGGCCGAAGGAGGAATTGGCTTTGGGGTTACATGGGCTTGCTCCTACCTATCTTTCCGATTTGGTCCTGCCGTACATACCTACACGTACGCTACGGTCACAAGACGCAGGCCTCCTAATTGTCCCTAGAATTTTTAAGCAAACAGCTGGAGCCAGGGTGTTCTCCTATAGAGCTCCATTTTTATTGGAATGGTCTGCCTACCCATGTGAGAGACGCAGAATCGGTCTCAACCTTTAAGTCTTTACTGAAGACTCATCTCTTCAGTAGGTCATATGATTGAGTGTTGTCTGGCCCAGGAGTGTGAAGGTGAACGGAAAGGCTCTGGAGCAACGAACCGCCTTTGCTGTCTCTGCCTGGCCGGTTCCCCTCTCTCCACTGGGATTCTCTGCCTCAAACCCTATTACAGGGGCTGAGTCACTGGCTTACTGGTGCTCTTCCATGCCGTCCCTAGGAGGGGTGCGTCACTTGAGTGGGTTGAGTCACTGACGTGATCTTCCTGTCTGGGTTGGCGCCCCCCCTTGGGTTGTGCCGTGGCGGAGATCTTTGTGGGCTATACTCGGCCTTGTCTCAGGATGGTTGTTGGTGGTTGAAGATATCCCTCTAGTGGTGTGGGGGCTGTGCTTTGGCAAAGGGGGTGGGGTTACATCCTGCCTGTTTGGCGCTGTCCGGGGGTATCATCGGATGGGGCCACAGTGTCTCCTGACCCCTCCTGTCTCAGCCTCCAGTATTTATGCTGCAGTAGTTTATGTGTCAGGGGGCTAGGGTCAGTCTGTTATATCTGGAGTACTTCTCCTGTCTTATCCGGTGTCCTGTGTGAATTTAAGTATGCTCTCTCTAATTCTCTCTTTCTTTCTTTCTTTCTCTCTCTCGGAGGACCTGAGCCCTAGGACCATGCCTCAGGACTACCTGGCATGATGACTCCTTGCTGACCCCAGTCCACCTGGCTGTGCTGCTGCTCCAGTTTCAACTGTTCTGCCTGCGGCTATGGAACCCTGACCTGTTCACTGGACGCGCTACCTGTCCCAGAGCTGCTGTTTTCAACTCTCTAGAGAGAGCAGCGGTAGAGATACTCTTAATGATCAGCTATGAAAAGCCAAATGACATTTACTCCTGAGGTGCTGACTTGCTGCACCTTCGATAACTACTGTGATTATTATTTATATTATGGTGATTATTTATATTATCATTTATGAACATTTGAACATCTTGGCCATGTTCTGTTATAATCTCCACCCGGCACAGCCAGAAGAGGACTGGCCACCCCTCATAGCCTTGTTCCTCTCTAGGTTTCTTCCTAGGTTCTGGCCTTTCTAGGGAGTTTTCCTAGCCACAGTGCTTCTACATCTGCATTGCTTGCTGTCTGGGGTTTTAGGCTGGGTTTCTGTACAGCACTTTGAGATATCAAATGTAAGAAGGGCTATATAAATAAATACAGTGGGGCAAAAAAGTATTTAGTCAGCCACCAATTGTGCAAGTTCTCCCACTTAAAAAGATGAGAGAGGCCTGTAATTTTCGGTACACGTTTTAGGTACACGTCAACCATGACAGACAAAATGAGGGAAAAAAATCCATAAAATCACATTGTAGGATTTTTAATGAATTTATTTTCAAATTATGGTGGAAAATAAGTATTTGGCCAATAACAAAAGTTTATCTCAATACTTTGTTATATGCCCGCCAAGCATCACTACTCTGGACGGTTCTGACTTAGAATATGTGGACAACTACAAATACCTAGGTGTCTGGTTACACTGTAAACTCTCCTTCCAGACTCACATTAAGCATCTCCAATCCAAAATTAAATCTAGAATCAGCTTCCTATTTTGCAACAAAGCATCCTTCACTCATGCTGCCAAACATACCCTCGTAAAACTGACTATCCTACCGATCCTTGACTTCGGCGTTGTCATTTACAAAATAGCCTCCAACACTCTACTCAGCAAACTGGATGCAGTCTATCACAGTGCCATCCGTTTTGTCACCAAAGCCCCATATACTACTGAAATTTATATGGTCTCGCTGGCTGGCCCTCGCTTTATATTTATTGCCAAACCCACTGGCTCCAGGTCATCTATAAGTCTTTGCTAGGTCAAATCAAATCAAATCACATTTACAGTAGGGCAAAAAAGTATTTAGTCAGCCACCAATTGTGCAAGTTCTCCTACTTAAAAAGATGAGAGAAGCCTGTAATTTTCATCATTGGTACACTTATAGTAAGTAGTATATGGGGCTTTGGCGGGCAGGCAGGTGTGGGCAGCGATCGGTTGAAGAGCATGCATTTAGTTTTACTTGCATTTAAAAGCAGTTGGAGGCCACGGAAGGAGAGTTGTATGGCATTGAAGCTCATCTGGAGGTTAGTTAACACAGTGTCCAAGGAGGGGCCAGAAGTATACAGAATGGTGTTGTCTGTGTAGAGGTGGATCAGAGACTCACCAGCAGCAAGAGCGACATCATTGATGTATACAGAGATAAGAGTCAGCCCGAGAATTGAACCCTGTGGCACCCCCATAGAGACTGCCAGAGGCCCGGACAATTGGCCCTCCGATTTGACACACTGAACTCTGTCTGAGAAGTAGTTGGTGAACCTGGCAAAGCAGTCATTTGAGAAACCAAGGCTGTTAAGTCTGCCAATAAGAATGTGGTGATTGACAGAGTCGAAAGCCTTGGCCAGGTCGATGAATACAGCTGCACAGTATTGTCTCTTATCGATGGCGGTTATGACATCGTTTAGGACCTTGAGCTTTGCTGAGGTTCACCCATGACCAGCTCAGAAACCAGATTGTATAGCTGAGAAGGTACGGTGGGATTCAAAATGGTTGGTGATCTGTTTGTTAACTTGGCTTTCAAAGACCTTAGAAATGCAGGGTAGGATAGATATAGGTCTGTAGCAGTCTTGGTCTAGAGTCTATAACGTCCATCTTTAACTAAGTAAAGTACATAGGCCTAAATCCGAAAAGCAAAAACAGTAAAAAATATCCTGATGAAAATTCATTTTTTTTTCAATCACGTTCATCTCTCTATTGTGGTGAGTTAAGACAATCAGACATTGCCAAAGGGGCACTGTCCTACATGTGCTCACAGCAAGCCAGGTACATTACTGTAATTAATACATGTCTTAAAATAAATATATGTAACCAAATGACGGGGGATTTATTTATTAATTTACATTTACTAGGCTTACTGGTGACATATGTAATGGGGAATTTATAAAACAACAAGAAAACAATCAAAGGGCAAACAATTCACAGAATGAAACAATGAACAAACAAGAATTGGCAGGAGACAGCTGAGTGCATTCTGGAGAGCTGAGAGCATGCATTCTGGAGAGCTGAGAGCATGCATTCTGGAGAGCTGAGAGCATGTATTCTGGAGAGCTGAGAGCATGCATTCTGGAGAGCTGAGTGCATTCTGGAGAGCTGAGAACATGCATTCTGGAGAGCTGAGAGCATGCATTCTGGAGAGCTGAGTGCATTCTGGAGAGCTGAGAACATGCATTCTGGAGAGCTGAGAGCATGCATTCTGGAGAGCTGAGTGCATTCTGGAGAGCTGAGAGCATGCATTCTGGAGAGCTGAGAGCATGCATTCTGGAGAGCTGAGAGCATGCATTCTGGAGAGCTGAGAGCATGCATTCTGGAGAGCTGAGAGCATGCATTCTGGAGAGCTGAGAGCATGTATTCTGGAGAGCTGAGAGCATGTATTCTGGAGAGCTGAGAGCATGCATTCTGGAGAGCTGAGAGCATGTATTCTGGAGAGCTGAGAGCATGCATTCTGGAGAGCTGAGAGCATGCATTCTGGAGAGCTGAGAGCATGTATTCTGGAGAGCTGAGAGCATGCATTCTGGAGAGCTGAGAGCATGCATTCTGGAGAGCTGAGTGCATTCTGGAGAGCTGAGAGCATGCATTCTGGAGAGCTGAGAGCATGTATTCTGGAGAGCTGAGTGCATTCTGGAGAGCTGAGAGCATGCATTCTGGAGAGCTGAGAGCATGTATTCTGGAGAGCTGAGTGCATTCTGGAGAGCTGAGAGCATGTATTCTGGAGAGTTGAGTGCATTCCGGAGAGCTGAGAGCATGTATTCTGGAGAGCTGAGTGCATTCTGGAGAGCTGAGAGCATGCATTCTGGAGAGCTGAGTGCATTCTGGAGAGCTGAGAGCATGCATTCTGGAGAGCTGAGTGCATTCTGGAGAGCTGAGAGCATGTATTCTGGAGAGCTGAGTGCATTCTGGAGAGCTGAGAGCATGTATTCTGGAGAGCTGAGTGCATTCTGGAGAGCTGAGAGCATTCTGGAGAGCTGAGAGCATGTATTCTGGAGAGCTGAGAGCATGCATTCTGGAGAGCTGAGAGCATGTATTCTGGAGAGCTGAGAGCATGCATTCTGGAGAGCTGAGAGCATGTATTCTGGAGAGCTGAGTGCATTCTGGAGAGCTGAGTGCATTCTGGAGAGCTGAGAGCATGCATTCTGGAGAGCTGAGAGCATGCATTCTGGAGAGCTGAGAGCATTCTGGAGAGCTGAGAGCATGCATTCTGGAGAGCTGAGAGCATGTATTCTGGAGAGCTGAGTGCATTCTGGAGAGCTGAGAGCATGCATTCTGGAGAGCTGAGAGCATGTATTCTGGAGAGCTGAGTGCATTCTGGAGAGCTGAGAGCATGCATTCTGGAGAGCTGAGAGCATGCATTCTGGAGAGCTGAGTGCATTCTGGAGAGCTGAGAACATGCATTCTGGAGAGCTGAGAGCATGCATTCTGGAGAGCTGAGTGCATTCTGGAGAGCTGAGAACATGCATTCTGGAGAGCTGAGAGCATGCATTCTGGAGAGCTGAGTGCATTCTGGAGAGCTGAGAGCATGCATTCTGGAGAGCTGAGAGCATGCATTCTGGAGAGCTGAGAGCATGCATTCTGGAGAGCTGAGAGCATGCATTCTGGAGAGCTGAGAGCATGTATTCTGGAGAGCTGAGAGCATGTATTCTGGAGAGCTGAGAGCATGCATTCTGGAGAGCTGAGAGCATGTATTCTGGAGAGCTGAGAGCATACATTCTGGAGAGCTGAGAGCATGCATTCTGGAGAGCTGAGAGCATGTATTCTGGAGAGCTGAGAGCATGCATTCTGGAGAGCTGAGAGCATGCATTCTGGAGAGCTGAGTGCATTCTGGAGAGCCGAGAGCATGCATTCTGGAGAGCTGAGAGCATGAATTCTGGAGAGCTGAGAGCATGCATTCTGGAGAGCTGAGAGCATGTATTCTGGAGAGCTGAGTGCATTCTGGAGAGCTGAGAGCATGTATTCTGGAGAGTTGAGTGCATTCCGGAGAGCTGAGAGCATGTATTCTGGAGAGCTGAGTGCATTCTGGAGAGCTGAGAGCATGCATTCTGGAGAGCTGAGTGCATTCTGGAGAGCTGAGAGCATGCATTCTGGAGAGCTGAGTGCATTCTGGAGAGCTGAGAGCATGTATTCTGGAGAGCTGAGTGCATTCTGGAGAGCTGAGAGCATGTATTCTGGAGAGCTGAGTGCATTCTGGAGAGCTGAGAGCATTCTGGAGAGCTGAGAGCATGTATTCTGGAGAGCTGAGAGCATGCATTCTGGAGAGCTGAGAGCATGTATTCTGGAGAGCTGAGAGCATGCATTCTGGAGAGCTGAGAGCATGTATTCTGGAGAGCTGAGAGCATGCATTCTGGAGAGCTGAGAGCATGCATTCTGGAGAGCTGAGTGCATTCTGGAGAGCTGAGAGCATGCATTCTGGAGAGCTGAGAGCATTCTGGGGAGCTGAGAGCATGCATTCTGGAGAGCTGAGAGCATGTATTCTGGAGAGCTGAGTGCATTCTGGAGAGCTGAGAGCATGCATTCTGGAGAGCTGAGAGCATGTATTCTGGAGAGCTGAGTGCATTCTGGAGAGCTGAGAGCATGTATTCTGGAGAGCTGAGTGCATTCTGGAGAGCTGAGAGCATGTATTCTGGAGAGCTGAGAGCATGCATTCTGGAGAGCTGAGAGTATGCATTCTGGAGAGCTGAGTGCATTCTGGAGAGCTGAGTGCATTCTGGAGAGCTGAGAGCATGCATTCTGGAGAGCTGAGAGCATGCATTCTGGAGAGCTGAGAGCATTCTGGAGAGCTGAGAGCATGCATTCTGGAGAGCTGAGAGCATGTATTCTGGAGAGCTGAGAGCATGCATTCTGGAGAGCTGAGAGCATGTATTCTGGAGAGCTGAGAGCATGCATTCTGGAGAGCTGAGAGCATGTATTCTGGAGAGCTGAGAGCATGCATTCTGGAGAGCTGAGAGCATGCATTCTGGAGAGCTGAGTGCATTCTGGAGAGCTGAGAGCATGCATTCTGGAGAGCTGAGAGCATTCTGGGGAGCTGAGAGCATGCATTCTGGAGAGCTGAGAGCATGTATTCTGGAGAGCTGAGTGCATTCTGGAGAGCTGAGAGCATGCATTCTGGAGAGCTGAGAGCATGCATTCTGGAGAGCTGAGTGCATTCTGGAGAGCTGAGTGCATTCTGGAGAGCTGAGAGCATGCATTCTGGAGAGCTGAGAGCATGCATTCTGGAGAGCTTTTGTTGCATACATATCCAGATGAGGCTGCATACTATTTAGCGTCTGACACTGTCGGTGTAGTGGAAGCGTAAAGACGAGAGTGAGCCCTCTGGCTTCGCCTCTTCCTCTCTGCTGAAACTAGTGAACGAAGCAGCGCCCCTCTGTCTTACTATATGTAGACCATGTATCTGATGCTGTCTGGCCAGAAATAGTATGACATGCCATGCTCTTTTGGTCCAGACAGCATCTGATACATGGTCGACACATGCGGAGACAGCGGAACGCTGTTTTGCTCGCTCGGATGCTTTATCAGAGATTGATGAGACTTTCTGTCGACAAATATACGATCAATATTTAAATATTTTATTTGGACGGGCAAGGAGGTATGGTAAGGTGGGTCAGGCCCCCTAAGGCCCCCACATAACACCAGTCCTGGGATGAGGCATCAGTTCAGTTTTACCCATCTTCACCTCAACCTACCAACACCCCACCTTATAGCAGACCCTGTCAGAGGCAGTGGTAATCTGGGCTGTTGTTGTACTATTGAGGAACACATTCTGCTGAAGCAACACTTTCTACACAGCAGCCCTGACAATTACCCATATTTCCTCTCATGTGTTAACCAGAACTGGTTGTGGAGGCGGTGGTGGTGGTAGGGTGGTGTCAACAGGCAGGACGTACACCCATAAACAATATCTCTCTCTCTCTCTCTCTCTCTCTCTCTCTCTCTCTCTCTCTCTCTCTCTCTCTCTCTCTCTCTCTCTCTCTCTCTCTCTCTCTCTCTCTCTCTCTCTGTCTCTCTCTCTCTCTCTCTCTCTCTCTCTCTCTCTGTCTTTCTCTCTCTCTCTCTCTCTCTGTCTCTCTCTCTCTCTCTCTGTCTCTCTCTCTCTCTCTCTCTCTCTCTCTCTCTCTCTCTCTCTCTCTCTCTCTCTCTCTCTCTCTCTCTCTCTCTCTCTCTCTCTCTCTCTCTCTCTGTCTTTCTCTCTCTGTCTCTCTCTCTCTCTCTCTCTCTCTCTCTCTCTCTCTCTCTCTCTCTCTCTCTGTGTCTTTCTCTCTCTGTCTCTCTCTCTCTCTGTCTCTCTCTCTCTCTCTCTCTCTCTCTCTCTCTCTCTCTCTCTCTCTCAATTCAATTCAATTCAAGGGCTTTATTGGCATGGGAAACATGTGTTAACATTGCCAAAGCAAGTGAGGTAGACAACATACAAAGTGAATATATAAAGTGAAAAACAACAAAAATTAACAGTAAACATTACACATACAACAGTTTCAAAACAGTAAAGACATTACAAATGTCATATTATATATATATATATATATATATATATATATATATATATATACAATGTACAAATAATTAAAGGACACAAGATAAAATAAATAAGCATAAATATGGGTTGTATTTACAATGGTGTTTGTTCTTCACTGGTTGCCCTTTTCTCGTGGCAACAGGTCACAAATCTTGCTGCTGTGATGGCACACTGTGGAATTTCACCCAGTAGGTATGGGAGTTTTTCAAAATTGGATATGTTTTCGAATTCTTTGTGGATCTGTGTGATCTTGGGGAAATATGTCTCTCTAATATGGTCATACATTGGGCAGGAGGTTAGGAAGTGCAGCTCAGTTTCCACCTCATTTTGTGGGCAGTGAGCACATAGCCTGTCTTCTCTTGAGAGCCATGTCTGCCTACGGCGGCCTTTCTCAATAGCAAGGCTATGCTCACTGAGTCTGTACATAGTCAAAGCTTTCCTTAATTTTGGGTCAGTCACAGTGGTCAGGTATTCTGCCGCTGTGTACTCTCTGTGTAGGGCCAAATAGCATTCTAGTTTGCTCTGTTTTTTTGTTAATTCTTTCCAATGTGTTAAGTAATTATCTTTTTGTTTTCTCATGATTTGGTTGGGTCTAATTGTGCTGTTGTCCTGGGGCTCTGTAGGGTGTGTTTGTGTTTGTGAACAGAGCCCCAGGACCAGTTTGCTTAGGGGACTCTTCTCCAGGTTCATCTCTCTGTTTGTGATGGCTTTGTTATGGAAGGTTTGTGAATCGCTTCCTTTTAGGTGGTTGTAGAATTTAATGGCTCTTTTCTGGATTTTGATAATTAGTGGGTATCGGCCTAATTCTGCTCTGCATGCATTATTTGGTGTTTTACGTTGTACACGGAGGATATTTTTGCAGAATTCTGCGTGCAGAGTCTCAATTTGGTGTTTGTCCCATTTTGTGAAGTCTTGGTTGGTGAGCGGACCCCAGACCTCACAACCATAAAGGGCAATGGGCTCTATGACTGATTCAAGTATTTTTAGCCAAATCCTAATTGGTATGTTGAAATTTATGTTTCTTTTGATGGCATAGAATGCCCTTCTTGCCTTGTCTCTCAGATCGTTCACACCTTTGTGGAAGTTACCTGTGGCGCTGATGTTTAGGCCAAGGTATGTATAGTTTTTGTGTGCTCTAGGGCAACAGTGTCTAGATGGAATTTGTATTTGTGGTCCTGGTGACTCGACCTTTTTGGAACACCATTATTTTGGTCTTACTGAGATTTACTGTCAGGGCCCAGGTCTGACAGAATCTGTGCATAAGATCTAGGTGCTGCTGTAGGCCCTCCTTGGTTGGTGACAGAAGCACCAGATCATCAGCAAACAGCAGACATTTGACTTCGGATTCTAGCAGGGGAGGCCGGGTGCTGCAGACTTTTCTAGTGCCCGCGCCAGTTCGTTGATATATATGTTGAAGAGGGTGGGGCTTAAGCTGCATCCCTGTCTAACCCTGTTTTTTGCCAATTTTAACCGCACACTTGTTGTTTGTGTACATGGATTTTATAATGTCATATGTTTTACCCCCAACACCACTTTCCATCAGTTTGTATAGCAGACCCTCATGCCAAATTGAGTCGAAGGCTTTTTGAAATCAACAAAGCATGAGAAGACTTTGCCTTTGTTTTGGTTTGTTTGGTTGTCAATTAAGGTGTGCAGGGTGAATACATGGTCTGTTGTACGGTAATTTGGTAAAAAGCCAATTTGACATTTGCTCAGTACATTGTTTTCATTGAGGAAATGTACGAGTCTGCTGTTAATAATAATGCAGAGGATTTTCCCAAGGTTACTGTTGACACATATTCCACGGTAGTTATTGGGGTCAAATTTGTCTCCACTTTTGTGGATTGGGGTGATCAGTCCTTGGTTCCAAATATTGGGGAAGATGCCAGAGCTAAGTATGATGTTAAAGAGTTTTAGTATAGCCAATTGGAATTTGTTGTCTGTATATTTGATCATTTCATTGAGGATACCATCGACACCACAGGCCTTTTTGGGTTGGAGGGTTTTTATTTTGTCCTGTAACTCATTCAATGTAATTGGAGAATCCAGTGGGTTCTGGTAGTCTTTAATAGTTGATTCTAAGATCTGTAGTTGATCATGTATATGTTTTTGCTCTTTGTTCTTTGTTATAGAACCAAAAAGATTGGAGAAGTGGTTTACCCATACATCTCCATTTTGGATAGATAATTCTTCGTGTTGTTGTTTGTTTAGTGTTTTCCAATTTTCCCAGAAGTGGTTAGAGTCTATGGATTCTTCAATTGCATTGAGCTGATTTCTGACATGCTGTTCCTTCTTTTTCCGTAGTGTATTTCTGTATTGTTTTAGTGATTCACCATAGTGAAGGCGTAGACTCAGGTTTTCCGGGTCTCTATGTTTTTGGTTGGACAGGTTTCTCAATTTCTTTCTTAGATTTTTGCATTCCTCATCAAACCATTTGTCATTATTGTTAATTTTCTTCGGTTTTCTATTTGAGATTTTTAGATTTGATAGGGAAGCTGAGAGGTCAAATATACTGTTAAGATTTTCTACTGCCAAGTTTACACCTTCACTATTACAGTGGAACGTTTTACCCAGGAAATTGTCTAAAAGGGATTGAATTTGTTGTTGCCTAATTGTTTTTTGGTAGGTTTCCAAACTGCATTCCTTCCACCTATAGCATTTCTTAATGTTACTCAGTTCCTTTGGCTTTGATGCCTCGTGGTTGAGTATTGCTCTGTTTAAGTAGACTGTGATTTTGCTGTGGTCTGATAGGGGTGTTAGTGGACTGACTGTGAACGCTCTGAGAGATTCTGGGTTGAGGTCAGTGATAAAGTAGTCTACAGTACTACTGCCAAGAGATGAGCTATAGGTGTATCTACCATAGGAGTCCCCTCGAAGCCTACCGTTGACTATGTACATACCCAGCGTGCGACAGAGCTGCAGGAGGTGTGACCCGTTTTTGTTGGTTATGTTGTCATAGTTGTGCCTAGGGGGCATATGTGGGAGGGGATGCTGTCACCTCCAGGCAGATGTTTGTCCCCCTGTGTGCTGAGGGTGTCAGGTTCTTGTCCGGTTCTGGCATTTAGGTCGCCACAGACTAGTACATGTCCCTGGGCCTGGAAATTATTGATTTCGCCCTCCAGGATGGAGAAGCTGTCTTCATTAAAATATGGGGATTCTAGTGGGGGATATAGGTAGCACACAGGAGGACATTTTTCTCTGTTAGGATAATTTCCTTTTGAATTTCTAGCCAAATGTAGAATGTTCCTGTTTTGATTAATTTAATGGAGTGAGTTAGGTCTGCTCTATACCAAATTAGCATACCCCCTGAGTCCCTTCCCTGTTTCACACCTGGTAGTTTGGTGGATGGGACTACCAGCTCTCTGTAACCTAGAGGGCAACCAGTGGGTCCGTCTCCTCTATACCAGGTTTCTTGCAGGATGACAATGTCTGTATTACCGATTTCTTTGGTGAAGTCCGGGTTTCTGCTCTTTAGGCCAAAGGCAGATGACCTCAGGCCTTGGATATTCCAGGATGATATAGTGAAGGCTTTTAGTTCCATAGAATGTCCAATGTTGTTGGTCGTGTGGTTTGGCCTCAGGCCAGTAAGTGTGAGCTGAGCCTGCTGAGCATCTGGTACATGCTATTGGCTTGGGCGAGTGTGAGAGTGGGGGTTGGGACTGTTTGCCCGCTCACTACCTGGGCGTATGTGTGGCTTCCATGTTGAGGCCCTCTTTGCGGGGGTGGGGTGCATGGGGTGGGCAGGAGTGGCATAGGTCTGATCTGAGGGGGCCTAAATGGGGTGTGGGCATGGTTGACGTGGGGGGGTGTTGATTGGTTGGGGTGGGGGTGTGGATGTGTCTGGGAGTACTGTGGTCTGAATGTAATTCCTCTTGGCGTGGGTCCTCTATGTGTAGGTCCAGGGGGGGGGTCCTGCAGGTCTGGGAGGGTGTCTCGCTGGTCTGGGTGGAGAGTCTATTGATCTGTTGCTCCTGTGTGAAGTGTTGGGGATACGTTTGAGAGCGATGTCCTTTAGGGTCCTGGCAAAGGTGGGCACTGCTGCCTTGTAGAGGTGGACCTGGTCATAGAGGCTGTTCAACATTTAAGTCCAGGGTGGAGTGGTGGGCCAGGAAAACATTTGGTTTTGAGGCACAGTCACGGGAAATACTTGCGTTTACCCGCTGTATTGTGGCAGGGTGGAAGTCTTTTCGTGGTAGCAGGGTGGAGATAACCACTTGTGCGTTGGGGAAAGTAGAAGAAGCCTTTTCAATCACTCCCTTCTGTGCTGTTGCCACCCTTTCCTGCTGTGCTCTCAGGTCGTTTGTGCCTGTGTGTATTATTATGTGGCTGGGTGAACCTAGTTGGTCCTCAGACAGAAGGTCGAGGGCACGCTGGGTGTTTGGACACCAGAGTTTAGACACACTATGTTTGGGAAAAAGTTTTTTTTCTTCTATATATTTCCCATTTGAGTCCATAAGTAGTACAATCTGTGTCTTGTGTTTGTCCTCAGTGGGTGTGAGGGGGTTGTCAGAAGGGCTATCAGGGTGGCTGACAGGGGGGGTGCTCGGAGGGGGTGAGAGCCGCTGGGCTTGTGGTTCTTCATTTGTCTGTTCTGCTGTGGTGTCGACTCTATGGTCAGGGTCTGGTGTGGACTGTTCTGCTCTCTCTCTCTGTCTCTCTCTCTCTCTCTCTCTCTCTCTCTCTCTCTCTCTCTGTCTCTCTCTCTCTCTCTCTCTCTCTCTCTCTCTCTCTCTCTCTCTCTCTCTCTCTCTCTCTCTCTCTGTCTCTCTCTCTCTCTCTCTGTCTCTCTCTCTCTCTCTCTCTCTCTCTCTCTGTGTCTCTCTGTCTCTCTGTCTCCCTGTCTCTCTCTCTCTCTCTCTCTCTGTCTCTCTCTCTCTCTCTCTCTCTCTCTCTGTCTCTCTCTGTCTCTCTCTCTGTCTCTCTCTGTCTATGTCTCTCTCTCTCCCACTCTCTCTCTCTCTCTGTCTCTCTGTCTCTCTCTCTCTCTCTCTCTCTCTCTCTCTCTCTGTCTCTCTCTGTCTCTGTCTCTCTCTGTCTCTCTCTGTCTCTCTCTGTCTCTGTCTCTCTCTGTCTCTCTCTGTCTCTGTCTCTCTCTCTCCCACTCTCTCTCTCTCTGTCTCTCTGTCTCTCTCTCTGTCTCTGTCTCTGTCTCTCTCTCTCTGGCTTATCTTAATTCCATTTATTTCTGGGGCCCTGTTAGCGTGGTACTGGTACGCCAGCACGCCGGTCGTCTCCTCCTGCAGGGACTCTCATTCAGAGAGAATTATTATTATTAGAATATTTTTTAATCTTTATTTAACTAGGCAAGTCAGTTAAGAACTAATTCTTATTTACAATGACGGCCTACCAGAAGGCAAAAGGCCTCCTGCGGGGACGGGGGCTGGGATTCAAATAAAATAATAATAATCATTTTAAAAAAATGCCATGCTCATAGTTTTGTTTCCGTATCTCTAGAACTCAATTCTTGTTTAACTGTATTTTGTTTTAAATACATCTATGTAAATGTAATTTCTCTCCTGCACACCTCTCTTGAATACTTTACGAGTTTGTCTGTGTGCTGTTCTGAGTCAGAAGCTGCTGGACAAACTGCAAAAAAAAATTGTTTTGAACACGAACCTGTATCAACATCACCAAACATCCATGTTGCATCCATGATCCGTGCTTTTAGGCACTAACAGATGTGTCTGGCCTGCATTGATATTTATTTTTTATTTAGAAGATCAGTTGGTCACAGAGAAGAGGGACGGAGGCCAAAGCAATGACTCAGTGCTTAGTGTCTACTTTTCCTTAATCATCTACATGAGAAACCAGGTGTGTGTTTGGTTCTTCAAAGCTCTGCCTTCTGAAGGCACCCCATTAGCAGTATCCGTGCGTTAGGTAGGGCTCATTTAATTGAACTGTTTCCGTGGCAACTAGCAAATTACATTCATATTGTTTGATCATTGAGTTGAGAAAATTGTGTGCGTGCCTATACGTATTTTATCATGTATTTCATAGGTAGCACATCCGGTGAACAGGTCAGGGTTCCATAGCCGTATTAAGAGCAGCAGAAACTGGATCATCACATCTCCCCCAGCGCACAAGTTCGAGGGGGCACAAAACCGGACAGGAAGATCACATCAGTGACTCCACTCAAGTTAAGTATAGCGAAAAAAGCCTGGCATGGCATGATGCACCCTCCTAGGGACGGCATGGGAGAGCGTGAGCAAGCCAATGACTCAGCCCCTGTAATAAGGTCAGAGGCAGAGAATCCCAGTGGAGAGAGGGGAGCCGACCAGGCAAAGACAGCAAGAGTGGTTCTTCACTGCAGTGCCTTGCTGTGCACCTTCGCACCCCTGGGCCAGACTATACTCAATCATAGGACCTACTGGGGAGAGTAAAGACATAATCCTTAAGAGTCTATTGACGCACCCGTGCGTCAATCTACAGTAAGTAACAAAATAACAAAATCCCCATCAAAATTCTTCAGTTTAAGTTAGAGATATCTGTTTTCTTGCATGGGCTTGCGTCTCAACCCACCGAATCAGTCCATTTCGGCCTTCCGTATCTGCGGTGGAAGGTGAAACATCCCGAAAATCGGTCTTCTCACAAAAACGTCTGTAGAACAGTACAATATGACCACTCTATGGAAAGATAAGACTGGTACGAACATGAACGTGTTCGCTGTTTTGCTCCACGACTCCCACAAGCCCAATAGGACTCATCTGAAGTCGGTAACGATGATGTGCCAACTTCTCTCTGTAGCGTCTGAACCGTTTGGGCTACAAACTAATATGACCACTCTATGGAAAGATGAGACTCTCACGAACGTTCACGATCTTCTCCACAAGTGTCACGGGAACCCATTAAAATGTAACCCATACAAATGAATGGAAGTATAAAGGTAGTTTTTTTGCCAACAAAATTATAGGGTCCAAAAGAACAAAAATATTTCCTGGGCTTTCTTATAACTCCTACATATAGGACAGACACCTCAAAACCTTAGTCCTCATGACAAATTGTTTTATTGTCTTTTTTGCCATTTATGAATGTGTTTTTCAATGCGTTTCTATGGGCTATAGTCATAAAGGCCAATTCAATATTTTATCAAATCATTTGTGTACTGTATATATTTTATTGTTACCTAAAGGGGTCCTGAAATTCTAAAGCAAATAGCTAAATGATCCTTGGTATAACCATCTTAAAACAATTCCATATGTCAGCTTAGTAGAAAGAGCGGAGCCCTATCCAGGAATCTGTCAGTGGCTTCTGATTAAATTAAATTGTCACAGAACAGCTTGTTGCAATTTCGATGAGTCTCTTGTTCAGATATCAGTAAGTGGACTGGAGGCAGGGCATGAAAGGGATAACGAATCCAGTTGTTTGTGTCATCCGTTTCGGGAAAGTACCTGCGTAATTGCGCACCCAGCTCACTCAGGTGCTTCGCTATATCACATTTGACATTGTCCGTAAGCTTGAGTTCATTTGCTCACAAAAAAATCATACAATGATGGAAAGACCTGTGTGTTGTCCTTGTTCATGCAGACAGAGAAGAGCTACAACATCTTAATCATAGCCTCAATTTGGTCCCGCAAATTAAATATAGTTGCGGAGAGTCTCTTTAATCCTAGATTCAGATCATTCAAGCGAGAAGAAACATCACCCAGATAGGCCAGTCGTGTGAGAAACTCGTCATCATGCAAGAGGTCAGACAAGTGAAAATTATGGTCAGTAAAGAAAACTTTAAGCTTGTCTTTCAATTTTAAAAAACGTGTAAATACTTTGCCCCTTGATAACCAGCGCACTTCTGTATGTTGTAAAAGCGTTACATGGTCTCTGCCCATATCATTGCATAATGCAGAAAATACACGAGAGTTCAGGGGCCTTGCTTTAACAAAGTTAACCATTTTCACTGTAGTGTCCAAAACGTCTTTCAAGCTGTCAGGCATTCCCTTGGCAGCAAGAGGCTCTCAGTGGATGCTGTGTTGACCGATCTGCAAAATAGCCACTCTCGCCACTGAGCTCAAAACAAAGATCGACTCCGTTAAAGAAGACTTGGCGAAACAGGACACCCGTCTCAATAGCCTGTAGGGCGGTGCAAATATTTACTCCCACAAAGTGGTGACACCGGAAGAGCAAGTCAATCGGCTGTCATCAGATGTCGTCAAACTTACTTCCAAGGTGAGGACCTCGACAAACGATAGCGCCGGGGGAACGGTTGTATTTTTGGCGTGAGAGAGGGACTCGAGACCGTAGGCGAATTGCGGCCTACCCTGTTCATAGATAAACTGTTACAGGAATCCTAGGCCTCGATTATGCCCCCACCCTTGTCCGTGCGCACAGAAGTTTTCAGTCCGCACCGAAGAATGGGGAGCCACTCGGACCCATCATAGTCAAATTCCACTACTTTCAATAGAAAGAGGATGTCCTCCATACGCATCATGACTGGCTCCCATCACTGATGATGGCCAGAATATTCGCATTTACCCGGACTATAAGGCTGCAAGTCATGAAGAAGAGGTTGGCCTTCAACAAGGTGAGGGGGCTCCTACATTGCTGTCTGGACACCAAGTTTGGCATTCTATGGTATTTAGATTTTTTAGCTGTTTTTCTTTTCTAATATTTTATTATTCTGACCTTTCAGCCCACTGGCCATGTAAAATTAATTTGAAATTACTATAACTATGCCTAATTCACATACTCTAGGCGTCACATGCTTTCTCAGCTGGAACTTAAAAGGAATTAACCATGTGGTCAAGCATAGCCGAGCATATGCTCATCTTAAGTCTTAAAGTCCGGACATTGTTTATCTCCAATAGACCCATCTCCGGTGAGACCAAAGAGATCAAAGATAACCCTGAACGAGCTGCAAACCTCCACAGCAGAGATTGGAGTATCTGTCCATGGGATCACTTTACAGCTCCACAGAGCTGGGCTTTACAGAAGAGTGATTTGTCAGAGGATAAACCATCCACAGAGACAGACACTGAATGATGCAGTGTCTCAATGTAAAGGTGGAACAACATGGACAGAATGTCATGATGATGATGATGATGATGATTGTTATGTCTAATGGGTTTCATAGCCACGTCTTTATAACAATTCAATAATGATGAGACGGGAGACAGGAATCACTTCAACCATTTATCTAGAAAGTGCTCGGTCTACAACATACTCCTATAATGCTCTGTGGCACAACCTCAATATAACACATCCTGCCACCTACTTATTGTCCCGATTATGTCCCGATTATGAACAACAATCCTGAGAAGGTGACTGTGAGCTGCTGGTGGCGACTACTGGATCAGTCACACAGTAACAGTTCTGGACCACTCACGACTGGTGGTTCTGTCAGTGTGGCTTTACTCAACAGTAACTGATCTGTGTGCCTTTTCCAGATGATGTCCTCTGCAGTCTGGAAATGTAGGACACGGGACCAGTCTGAGCAATGACTGTAACAGGAACCCAAGTTGGTCCTTTGAGGTAGATCCTGGCTAAGGCAGCTTCTCCAGGCTGGAAAGCTCTGTCCTTTGTTTTCAGTTCACAACGTTTGACTCTTATGTCTCCTTTGCGTTCATAGGTTTGAATAGGTCAAAGTTTGTGCATAGCTCTCTCTTCATGAGTAGCGATGCAGGCAAAACCTTGGTGGTTGTGTGAGGCGTGTTCCTGTACGATAGCAGGAAGCTGTTCAAGCATTGGTGCAGTATCCCTTGACCGTGAGATGCTTTCAAGGCATGTTTCATGATCTGTTACGAACCTCTCTGCCAGCCCATTGGTTGATGGATGATACAATGCGGACCTGATATGGTGTACACCTGTAGTAACGTGGCCCTTTCTTGGGACGCTAGCTGCAGTCCATTGTCGCTAACGTGTTGCAAAGTGGTGATTCAAAACCGACTAAAAACTTCTCTAAGCTTCTCAATTGTCTTCTCTGCAGCAGTAGACCTCATGGTGGCCACTCTCCATGAGCATCCAAGACCATGAGAAATTCTGTCTTTCGAATGGACCTTTCTCCTGAGTGCTTCTCACAATTTCCTTCATGCAAACCATTCCACAATGAGTGTAGCTTTTGCAACACTGGTTTCCTCAGCAAAGGCTGAATTCTTGCTCTCCTTCCACACAAAAGACAACCAGACTGTACTGACAGCTCGGTTCTCCTGGAAAGGTTTAGGTTTCAGTTCCGGAGCATCTCCTATGGCTTTACCTTTGATGATAATGTCCATCACGTCAGATAACACAGAGTCTGGTGTTTCTCCGCTCTTGTGTTGAAGTGACCGTTGCGTTTTTCACTTAGAAGTGGAAGATGTCCACCTGGCACAACTCTGGCTTGACCAGATGTAGTGGCAACCTGGAAGGTCCATCTGCGTTGCAAAGTGGTTCTGACTTGCGGTACTTGATGTCGTAGGTGTGTGCTGACAACAACAAAGCCTACCTCTGCATTCCCTTTGCAGACAGTGATGGAATCCCAGCACATGGTCCAGAGATGCTCGTCAGAGGAAAATGATCTGTAAGAAGTGTGAACTTCCTCCTGTACAGGTACTGGTGAAACTTGGTTACTACAAAAAACAAGCTTAGCGATTTTCCTTCTATCTGTGCGTAGCTACTTATGGCTTTGTTTAATGTCCTTAATGCGAAAGCGATCAGCTTCTCTTCACCGGAAGGCATGATATGGGACCTGACTGCTCCCACACCATAGGGACTAGCATCACAAAATAGTTGGATGGGCAAAGCCGGGTTGAAGTGCGTCAGTGCCTCGAATTTTAGGAGTGTTTCCTTGGTTTTCACTAATGCTTCCTGGCATTGTTCTGTCCATTTCCATGTCTTGTCCTGACAAAGCAACTGAGGCAGCAGCTTCAGCTTCATGCTGAGCTCATGATAAAGTGTCCGTAGTCATTTCAGGAAAAGAAAAGAAAGATGGGAGAGAGAGAGAGAGAGAGAGGGGAGAGAGAGAGAGAGAGAGAGAGAGAGAGAGAGAGAGAGAGAGAGAGAGAGAGAGAGAGAGAGTGGGAGGCAGGCAGACAGACAGGTATGGGGTGAGAATAGTTACAGGGAGGAGGAGAGGGGATTAGAAAAGAGAAGATTGAAATCCTCGGTTCACCCTGCCCCTTAGTGTAAGGTTACTTTAGCACCCTGCCTCCAAACGATCCTGCCTATCTGGTTGTAATGAATTTGAGCTGCCTACCAGTTGGAGTTGCCAACAAAATGATGATGTTTGAGTCTGGCCCTGATGTCCTACCCTATCTGGCATTGTTTGACTGTATGGGGAGTGGGCTTTTTAAATTTGAGTCCCTGTGAAGAAAGGTTAAAATAAGCACCTGTTTCGATTTTATATATGAAATTAATCAAATATATGTTGGCTAAATGACTGTCAATAGAATTATTGAATAAATTGTTGGTGCTTTAGTTACTCCATTATATGCACATTATTATATCATGACTGAACTAGCAACATGACTATTGTAGTTGTGATGTTGAAGAATCCCCACCAGAGGGCAGGTCTTGCTCACCGTAACACCTTGACTGTGTTTCAAATTAGTTCCTTACTTTCCCGGTCCGATGCGTCATGTTCTCATACCCCCCTCTCTCTCTCTCTCTCTCTCTCCCTCTCTCTCTCTCTCTCTCTCTCTCGCTCGATCACTCGATCACTCGATCACTTACTCACTCAATTTTCCCCCACTCTCTCTCCCTCTCTCGCTCTCTCTCTCTCTCTCTCTCGCTCGATCACTTACTCACTCAACCCCCCTCTCTCTCCCTCTCTCTCTCTCTCTCTCTCTGCCTGTCTCTCTGTCTCTCCACCCCATACATATCTACTGTATGTGCATGTTTGTGTCCTTGAATGTCTACAGCTGTGTCTCCATCCAGTCTGTTTAGACTCTAAGTTCAGGCTGTGATCCTGATCTTCCACTCCTCATTGGAGGAGAATGAAACAAGGGCCTCTACCTTTGCTCTGACAAAGACTCCTTCTGTATGGCTTGGCAGGCACCAATAGCTTGTCTATGTGCCGCCTGCCTGTTGCGGCTGATCTGGCAGCGAGGCATTGTGACTGGCTGCCCATAGATGTAGCTGGAGCACTAATGTGCTGTGAGCCATTGTAATGAGTTCAACTGGAGCCCTTTAAGACTGAGACAATCAGTGTGTCAGACTGAGCGTGCCAGCCAAGCGGACATGAGGTCCGACGGCTCTATCCACTGGCCAGGGGTAGAATGTTTGGCAAATTAATTGACCTAGGTGTCTGTCCAGGGGTTTGTTCCATGGACCAATGGACCAGGGGTGTAGTGATTAGGCAGAACACTTGGATTAATATAGGTATTTAGGCAGATTGTTTTTGTGCCCTAATCAAGCGAGAGACCTCTCCGTCTGTGTAGGGAGGGAATCACTCATCCCAAATCAAACAGAGGAGATTGTTTCTCTTGCAGGGAGAGAAAACTAAATGTCTGTGTCATTTATCTCACTTAGGCTGCCTGTCAAAACTCATCTGCTTGAATATTTGACGTCATTAGTGGTATTGGTATTGTTTCTGCAGTTTGCCTCATTGTCCATTCAGGATAGATGAGGCTTGGTTAGAGGCAGAGGCATCAGCTCAGTTTATCCCCTCCTCACCTCAACCTACCCACACCCCCATCTTGAAGCAGACCCAGTCAGAGGCAGTGGTAATCTGGGCTGTTGTTGTACTATTGAGGAACACATTCTGCTGAAGCAGCGCTTTCTACACAGCAGCCCTGACAATTACCCATCTTTCCTCTCATGTGTTAACCAGTCCTGGCTGTGGAGGCTGTGGAGGCGGTGGTGGTGGTAGGGTGGTGTCAACAGGAAGGACGTACGCCCAGAAACCGTCTCTCTCTCTAGCTCAGGCTTATGAGAGCAAGCAGATGGCTTATCTTAATTACATTTGTTTCCAGGGCACAGTTACTGTGGTACGGGGAAGCAAATAGACCGGTCATCTTCTCAAGTAGGGCCAGTTTGGGACAACTCAGAGTGTCACGCCCTGGCCTTAGTATTTTGTGTTGTCTTTATTATTTTGGTCAGGCCAGGGTGTGACATGTGTGTATGTGGTGTGTTTTGTCTCGGGGTTTTGTGTAGGTTATGGGATTGTGGTTAGTGAAGTAGTCTAGGTAAGTCTAGAGCCTAGAGTGGTTGCCTAGAGTGGTTCTCAATCAGAGGCAGGTGTTTATCGTTGTCTCTGATTGGGAAC